>NW_027249834.1:0-67500 GCF_030848795.1 Temnothorax nylanderi
GAGAGAGAGAGAGAGAGAGGAGAGAGAGAGAGAGAGAGAGAGAGAGAGAGAGAGAGAGAGAGAGAGAGAGAGAGAGAGAGAGAGAGAGAGAGAGAGAGACACTAATATATAAAAAGCCCATATATTACATATATTACATAAGTACATATATTCTACAATAAAATACTAACGTATTGTTTAAAAATTTGTTATTTTTTGCCTTTATTTATTATGCGTTCATCTTCGTATACAACTACTCACAACCATTATAGCTTGAGACTTCTAGATACTCGCCGAGGTCATATGCTAGATTGTGTAATGGCTCGTCTACAACAGCCGTAAAAGTATGCAGTAAGACGTGAGCAGTAAGCTATTGACCAACCACAGTCGATTATTCTTGAATTGTAAAAATCCCATTAGTCAACAGCTTACTGCGTACTGTTGCGGCTGTTGTAGAGCCATAAGAGGTTTTGTCAGAGGCGCGAAACAACACGTTGAAAGATATATATAGTATTTCTTAGATGGTACTTGCAGATAAGAAGATATTTGGCTAAAGATACTGCACCTTAGATCGCTTTAGCACACTTATAAAATAGTCCGAAAAATGACCTTTTTTCTTAACAAAGTTTATAAGCTGCACACGACTAGGCTTCGCGTCACATTCATTTTGCGACTATTTATTAATTGTCAAGGGAAAATGTTAGCTTTCCGAACATTTTATAATTGTGTTGAAGCGATCTGAAGTGATTTTTTTCCTAATATCCTTTTATTTGTAAATGGAATGTGTTTAATATTCGATGTTCAACAATTAAGATAGAATAATGCTTACAGCGTTGAAAGCGTCAAGACGAACCCAGCCATAGTTGAATATTGTATTTAAGACCGTCTTAAGTACAATCTTAAGATGTTTTAAACTAATCACAAAGGCCGGTATTCATAGTCGGTTTTTATATTTAAGACCGTCTTAAGTACAATCTTAAGATGTCATTAACCAATCACAGAGCCGTATTAGCATCTTAAGATATTATTCAAGACGGTCTTGAAATAAGAACAGTAGACTATGGCCGGTATTCATAGTCGGATGTTATTTCAAGACCGTTTTAAAGGCCAGTATTCATAGTCGGATCTTGTTTCAAGATCGTCTTAAGTAATATCTAAAGGCCATTGCACGTAACAAAGATTTAGTTTTAATCATAAGGCCGTAAGAAAATAGACCAATCACACTCGATTATTCTTCAAGCGCGAGAAGAATAATCGACTGTAATTGGTCCATTTTCTTACAACCTTACGATTACAACTAAAACATTGTTACGTGCAATGGCCTTTAAAATGCTAATACGGCTCTGTGATTGGTTAATAACATCTTAAAGCCATTGCACGTAACAAAGTTTTACTCATAATCGTAAGGCCGTAAGAAAATAGACCAATCACACTCGATTATTCTTCGAGCTCAAGGACAATAATCGAGTGTGATTGGTCTATTTTCTTACGGCCTTACGATTATGACTAAAACTTTGTTACGTGCAATGGCCTTTAGGATTGTACCTTTAAGACGCGGGTCTTAAATATATTAACCGACTGTGAATACCAGCCTAAAACGTGTTAAAGACGTCATATCATAAGACGTCTTGAAGATATCTTAATGACGTCTTTAAGACGTCATTTGTCCCGATTTGAGACATGCATTTTGTCTGGGATAGCACATTTTTTAAAAATCAAAAAGATATAATAAAAAAAAAGTGTCAGCATAAAATCTGTTTTAAGTCGTCTAAGATCAAGATTTCAATCGTGATAAAAAATCAGTAAATTTGGTCAATGTGACATCAAAGTGACATTATTTTGACTTTTCTGTTCTCCATATAAGACTTAGGATGAATATATGTGTGCAATGTGTATGTGCGCAATAATGTTATGTGTGCAATGTGTTAATATAATTTTTTTATTTTATGTGTGCAATACGGCCATGTGTGCAATGCGTATATGCGTAATAATATTATGTGTGCAATGTGTATGTGCGCAATAATGTTATGTGTGCAAAGCGTACGTGTGTAATAACGTTATGTGTACAATGTGTTAATATGATTTTTTTATTTTATGTGCGGAATAATATTATGTGTGCAATGTGTATGCGCGCAATAATGTCATGTGTGCAAAGTGTATGTGCGCAATAATTGTCATGTGTGCAAAGTGTATATGTGCAATACGTCATGTGTGCAATGTGCTAATATGATTTTCTTATTATCATATGCGCAATAATATTATGTGTGCAATGTGTATGTGCGCAATAATGTCATGTGTGCAAAGTGTATGTGCGCAATAATGTCATGTGTGCAAAGTGTATGTGCGCAATAATGTTATGTGTGCAAAGTGTATGTGCGCAATAATTGTCATGTGTGCAAAGTGTATGTGTGCAATACGTCATGTGTGCAATGTGCTAATATGATTTTCTTATTTTCATGTGCGCAATAATGTCATGTGTGCAAAGTGTATGTGCGCAATAATGTCATGTGTGCAAAGTGTATGTGCGCAATAATGTTATGTGTGCAAAGTGTATGTGTGCAATACGTCATGTGTGCAATATGCTAATATGATTTTTTTATTTTCATGTGCGCAATAATGCCATGTGTGCAAAGTGTATGTGCGCAATAATGTCATGTGTGCAAAGTGTATGTGCGCAATAATGTTATGTGTGCAAAGTGTATGTGTGCAATACGTTATGTGTGCAATGTGCTAATATGATTTTCTTATTTTATATACGCAATAATATTATGTGTGCAATGTGTATGTGTGCAATAATGTTATGTGTGCAAAGTGTATGTGCGCAATAAAGTCGTGTGTGCAAAGTATTAATTATTATTATGATTTTTTTTATTTTATGTGTGCAATAAATTTATGTGTGCAATGCGTATATGCGCAATAATGTCATGTGTGCAAAGTGTATGTGCGCTATAATGTCATGTGTGCAAAGTGTTAATATGATTTTTTATTTTATGTGTGCAATATAGCCATGTGTGCAATGTGTATGTGCGCAATAAAGTCATGTGTGCAATGTGTGTGTGCGCAATAATGTCATGTGTACAATCTGCTTGTGTGCAATAAAGTTATGTGTGCAATATGTTTGGTCATGTGCGCAAACGTACTTTCGTATTTTTAACTATTACATGTGCGCAATAATGCTTGTAGGCAATCGCTCTGTAGGCAATCGGGAATGTTGGCAAACGAAGCTGTAGGCAAAATGTTGTGGGCAAACGAAGCTGTTGGCAATCGGGAATGTAGGCAAACGGAGCCCCCCCGAATCAAAGCACACATATATATATATATAGAAAGCAATATATCGCAATGAACGGAATATTAATATTTACGCAACGTCGAATAATCCTAATGAACGCAGATAATTATTTACAATCTCAAAGTGAGTAATTGACATAGCAAGAAGTATAACGCATCTCATCGTTAGAACAATACAGATTTACATGATATGTTTCGTAAACGCAGTATTAGACGTTTTAACTCGATCGTTTAATAATTCTGTACATAAATCAAATGATAATAAAGTGGATTGCAATCTCACAATAATTACTGAAAAGTACGTTAATCTGAGCTCAGTATCTTCGCAAATATACGTTACTATGAAAATAATAGCTAGCTTTTATCGTTAAGGATAAATCCGTGTCTCATTAACTCGTGAATCTGCAAGAGATAAAAGATCTTAAATCCTTTCTCCCTGTGCTAGACGGAAATCTAGCAATCTCTTTGATGGACGAATGCCCAGCGTTCAGTTTAGAAAGAAAAGATGTATGTTACCTGAACCAGTCAACGCGTATCGATTACGCTTTCATAATGATGGCCAGTCCGACCAAAACTCAATAATACCGTCTCGTGGTATCGATAGATCCAGAAAGATCCTTCTAGAATTACAATGGCTGCCGTCCTTCGTCTCGAACATCGACGTGGCGGACGTGACGATGGTCTCTCTCTCTCTCTCTCTCTCTCTCTCTCTCTCTCTCTCTCTCTCTCTCTCTCTCTCTCTCTCTCTCTCTCTCTCTCTCTCTCTCTCTCTCTCTCTCTCTCTTTTGCGCGGATTGATTGAGCAGATGAAAAAATCTGATGTAAAGCTTTCTGCTTTTATTGAAAGTCAGCAACGTACCAACAAAGAACTAAGCGATAAACTCAGTCAATTAAATCGGCTTGCTGACACCGTTGGTCAGAATAGTCAGCGCATTGCCAAATTGGAGCAAGATAGCGCTGAACTTATTCGCGAAATTCACGACTTGAAATCTGCTCAGTCATTTCAGGGATCTCATGGAGGAAATGAGTTAATCATTTCGGGTTTACCATTGGCGTTATCTGTTGCTCCATCTGAGCTTGCCAAGAATGTGCTAAAGGCATTGGACGTTCCTGACTTGTCTTGCCATATTCTCGGTGTCAGAACTGTTAAGAAGGCACTGTCGGCGACTTCCACTGTTGCTGCATCTTCCGGCTCAGTCGTTGTTACCTTGGCCTCGAGTGCCGTGCGCGATATGGTTATTTCAAAAAAGCGGGCAAAGGGTGTTCTCAAATGTAAGGACGTATGCGGTGGTAACTCAGATCGTTACATTTACGTAAACGAGTTGTTATCCAAGAGCACTTACGACATGTTACAACGGGCTAAGAGTGTTGCTAAAGTGAGGTCGTATAAGTATGTCTGGGTAAGGAATGGTCAAATATGTGTTAGGTCTTCCGATGGTCAACCTGTTATTCACATTGATTCCGACACTGATCTAGCTAAGCTTATCTGACTGGTCCGACCGGCTCGTCCCTTGTTCTTTGATCGTTCGGCTTAATCAACATATAATTCTTCTGGGATGTTTTACTGAACTCAACGCTTATTCCTTTCGTGGACATATCGACTTGCTTGCACGTGAAATTGGATAACATTGTTTCTGGTATAGAACGTCTAGTGCTTTCATTCCTTATTATTAGTTCGTAAATTGCGCTGCGCCTTAGTTCTTAGTTTTATATACACTATTTAGTTCTCTTTAGTAATTCTGCTCCTTATCTTATTCTTTTTCACTGTACTTATTATTAGTTAAGTTGCGTTAGTTCTTAGTTTTTTTACAGGGTATATTATTGAGATTGCTGCTGCTTGCCTTATGAGAGAGAGCATGCACATCATACTAACTTCTGACCGCTATATTTCGCTTTTGTTTACATCTCATTGTATCTCTGCATCTTGTAACTGCTATATTATTGTAATTGCTGTAGTATTGTAACTGCTGTAGTATTGTGATATTATTGTAACTGCTATATTACTTTTTTGCCCTTTAGCCTTGCTTGGGCATAATAAATCTAATCAATCAATCAATCAATCAATCTCTCTCTCTCTCTCTCTCTCTCTCTCTCTCTCTCTCTCTCTCTCTCTCTCTCTCTCTCTCTCTCTCTCTCTCTCTCTCTCTCTCTCTCTCTCTCTCTCTCTCTCTCTCTCTCTCTCTCTCTCTCTCTCTCTCTCTCTCTCTCTCTCTCTCTCTCTCTCTCTCTCTCTCTCTCTCTCTCTCTCTCTCTCTCTCTCTCTCTCTCTCTCTCTCTCTCTCTCTCTCTCTCTCTCTTTGTTTTCGACATCGAAACGACGTCTTTTCGAAGGATCATTTCTGACTGGAGAGACAGATCAATGTGATTGGAATTGTATGCATTATGAGCAAGAAGGAAATAATAATCATGATGATTTATGTCTCCATGGTGATAATATCACTCCAGATTGTTCTGTGGCTTTGGATTTATCTGCAATATCAAATGAGTTATCCTATGATAAATATCTTCAAGTACATGACTTATGGTGAAAAATGTAATCTATGTATATGCTTTCTTTATTGTGGAGAATGCTTTCACAATGAAAATTATTGCTAGCATTGTGCGAAATGTAATGAAATGGATTATGACAATGATTATGATAAAAGTGACAAAGAATTTAATATTTATTGTGAAACTCTATATTTTGAGGATAAACTTGCACAGTGGGCATTAGATATTAAAATAAATCATCACCAACTACGATCTTTGCTTACAATTTTAAATTCTGAGTGCTTAGACAAAAAATTACCTAAAGACTCAAGAACTTTAATGAAAACATCACTAAAATTAATTGTACTTCGCAGTGTGCCACCGGGACAATATTGGCACAATGGCCTTGCTAAACAACTTCGTATTTTATACAATGACACAAATATCACAGAACTGAAATTAACATTTAATATTGATGGTGTACCAATATCTTTATCTTCATCAAGTACATTGTGGCCTATATTATGTTCAGTTGAAGGTTCTTCAAATGTTTTCCCTGTTGGTATATATCATGGGTATTCAAAACCAGAATGTAGTAATATATTTTTGAAAGAATTTTTTGATGAGTTAAAAAATTTATGTCAAAATGGATTATTAGTCGATAATCGTTTAATTGTTGTAAAGGTTGGTTTTTTTTGTTGCGATGCTCCAGCAAAATATTTTGTTCTAAAAATGTGTGGTCACAATGCTTTTTATGGATGTACAAAATGCAAACAATGTGGAATTAGACTAAACAATAGAACAGCCTTTCCTCTATCCAACTGTGGTCTAAGAAGTGATGAAGAATTTCATGAGCAATCTCATGCAGAACATCATAAAGACACTACCATCTTAAATGAAATTCCAAGACTTGGTCTTGTATCTTGTTTCGTACTGGATTATATGCATCTCGTCTGTCTAGGGGTTATGAAAAAATTACTTCTGCTTATTTTATTTGGTCCCCGTAAAGTTAAAATAGGTTTAAAGTTAGCAAGTGACATATCTCAGCACTTAATCAGTTTAAAAAAGAATATTCCTGTTGAATTTAATAGAAAACCTCGATCTCTAGAGTTTGTTCGTAAATATAAAACAACTGAATTTAGATTAATTCTTTTATATTTAGGGCCCATTGTATTCCGTCATCTGAATGAAGATATTTATAATAATTTCCTGTCTCTGCATGTAGCAATCCGTATATTAGCCAGCCCAAACCTATGTTTGAAATGCAATGACTATATGCTCATCAACTCCTTCTCAACTTTGTTGAAGGCTTTAAGTTGTTATATGGTGAAGAATACATTAGACATAACATTAATGGGCTAACTCATTTAGCGCAAGATATTCTAAAATTTGGTAACCTAGCCCAGGTAGGAAACACAAGTCATTTTGACGTCAAATTTTGGTCCTTTACTGACCATTCCTGACGTCACTAACTGGCGGCATAATGACGTTAAAATGACGGTCTAATGTCACAGACAATTGACGTCATTTTCTGACGTCTTATTGGCGGCAAAAATAGGTCCATTGTACGACATACCGGTTTCTAGAAATGTTTTTTATGAAATTAAAATGTTAAAATGTCTACTTGATAAACGTTTATAAAAAAATGTTCTTTTTCTTTATCTAAGAAAAAAAAAATTTTTTAACTGTTTCGTTACATGCCATGTGCGTATAGCCGTTCTCAAGGCGGTCACCCATCCTAGTACAGTACCGCGTCCGAGTCGCTTGACTTCGATGATCCAGTGGACAGTGACGATCTTCTCACCCTGATGCTTCCTTATTAACTGTACTTGTCTATAACAGGTACATCTTTAAAGTGTTCAAAAATCTTGTAATGATAATCTTCTTGATAGCTATAACACTGCGTGAAATAGTTATCATAAAACTATAATCACACGCAACTATATCCACTTATACCATAAATTCGCCACTTCAATCATAAAGTTGCGAAACAAACACATTGTTGTTAATTTTGTGGTTTTTGTTTTATTATTACTTTATTAAACAATATTAAGAAGTAAAAATAGTTATATTACAAAAAGACCTTATTTGGACGACTTTAAGACGTCTTTAGATGGTCTAAGAAATGACGTCTTATAAACGTCCATTATTAGTCGCCGATGTCATAGACTAACCTAACCAAAAATGACTAAAAATAGACGTCATAATAACGTCAGTATAATGTCATTTTTAAAGAGATAGTCGCTTTTTGGTCATTTGACGTCATTTGTACAAACATGACTAGTATTTGACGTCAAAATGACTTGTGTTTCCTACCTGGGAGACAATTTCAGTGCCTTTAAAGAAAATTTTATGCAAATTTTCAAGTATTTTGTTAGAAAAGGTGAGAAACCTCTGCAACAGATAGCGCGACGATATTCGGAATATAGTATACATAAAAAAGATGTTCAGGTTTCAAAGATTAGTTTCATAAGTGTTCATATTGATGGGCCTTTAGTCAGTACTTGCTGTTCTCTTCAGTTTAAATTTCTTTCTTTACCCGGTGGCATATCATTAAATATATCAAAAGAAGCAGATTCTTTTTGTACTCTTGTTGATTGTACTATAATTTTGTGTGAAAATTTTGCATCTAGTAACACTGATGATAACGATATGATAATAGGTAGAAAATTTTTGCATATGGAAAATTTGTTGCCCCCATCATTTCCATCATTTGATCTTGGTTGCTTTCATGTCTATGGATTATCATTACAATGCTGGGCTGTGAATAAAATCAAGCAGAAATGTGTAGCATTGCCTTTCAAGAATGGTTATGCTACGTTTCCTTTGCTTCATCATTAGTACAATAATTATGTAATTAGCAAACAAATATTAAAAAATCATATAATTAATTTTATTATAAGAAAAAATTTTTAAATTTTTGTTTTCTTTCTATGTATATTTAGAAACAATGACGTTTAGTATAGTAGAGTTTGAAGACGGCGACGTTGATGTAATATGTACAAACTTTTAAGATAGTGATAGCTCATCGTTTTTTCTTTTTTGATTATGTTTATTTTTATCTGTATAGGTGCAACTAGGCATACTAAACATATAGATACAATGGTTGCACCTGATGCTACTGAGGAAGATGTTATTACAGGTATCAAAGAGTTTCTTCATAAGTCAATTGGCCGAGCTAAAACGTAAGTAACTTACTGTGTTAATCTCGTTTTTCGTTTATGTTAATTCTAATTTCTTTTTATTCTTGACAGATGGGAAGCAAAGTAGCAGAATGAATTGAAATTTAGATCTTCATGAACATATGTATGTTTGAAACGGAAGAAACCTCTATTTTGAATGAAAGTGGTGAACAAAGTGAAGCTTCTTTAACTGATGTGGAAGATGACAGTAACAAGCACTTTCTCGATATTAATAATAAAAAACTAGTTCCTTATGTTAAAGACTCAGATGATGATTCGTATCATAGTAGCCTATAATGTCATTAAAAAAAATTAACGAATGTAGTATTGCGCTTTATACATTAGAAGTAATATTTTTATTTTTTCTCACACACAGTAATACTACAGAATATCAAAAAGTTTTTAGTTATATATAATGCATTGTAATATGCTTTGCATTATACAACTTCATATAATTTTATAATTTTGTTTTTTCATGTGACTAAAGTTTATTATCATTATAATATGCTGTGATATTAAAATGTATGAGAGATAGATATAATTATATATTTTTACTTATTAAATAATTTTTTGTGAAGAACGACTTTTCTATGACACCTGACACTTATTCCTTAATATTGTATATAATTTAATAGTAGATACAATAATATTGAATATTACTATACTATATATATTATATAGTCATATCCAGATATGATATCTGATTCTGCATATATATCGGATATCTATACCTCATTAAAAACAGATATGTTATATATCTGTTTTTAATGAGGTATAGATATCCGATATATATGCAGAATCAGATATCATATCTGGAGATGAAATTATCATGGCTTTTTACGATCTTGGAGATGTCTTTGAGATATTCTCATGATATCTTGCGCAATCAGATATTCCGTTATTCAGATATCTTCTAGATATCTTGGAGATATATTTTGCTGTGTGGGTATGCATCATAGACGACGATTTTGTTCTTTTATAAGGTCGGCATACCCTTAACAGTCAACGAAAATGAAGAAATGAGCAGAGGCGAGAACGGCCCAGTAAAAAATTTTTCATATAAAAACATATAGTAAAACTTTGGATTAAGGGCGACCTCACCGATTTCAATGACCTTGATATATTTTGTCAAGGTCATGACCCCGAGTGACCGTCAGAAGGTTTTAGCCGTCGCTCGTTATTCGTTAAAAAGTTATTAACAAAAAAAAGTTTGGAAAATATAGCAGCTATTTTGAGTATTGGAAGGCATAAATGACTAATATATATGTCAAAATAGTTCACGCATACACTTTCCACGCGAGACGAGTTGTCACATGGGTTCGTGGCGTGCTTTACAAGCTCGTTTATATATATACATACTAGCTTCTGACCTTGATTATTTACATTCTGTAGTATTCGGTCTATTTGGAAAATTATTAAATAATTTGATGGATTTTGATCGCAACTCTTTATTGTTTCGGTGTTACAATGTAGACTCTACATTGTAACACCGAAACAGCTATTTTGAGCATTCAGCGATTCAGAGACCCATTTTATGTATTACTAGATGACATAAAATATGTGTATTCAGGAAATTAATAGAGAATATATAATGTTTCATTATGTATATATTGTGACGTTGCAGTTTCGCTGCATCGTGGCAGCGCCCCGCCAGCGTCACAAGGCGCGGGTTTTCGATAATTATTCGTTTCGCGCCCGAGGACGGTTCACAGAGTCAGAGCGAGAGATCTCCAGGAGCATAATTATAATTGCGTTTCCGTATTTTGATCCTTTTTTTTGTTATTTGGTATTGATACGTGGCGCCTCACCGAGCTGAGACTGGAGTTCCTGAGGAGATGCAGCGGATCGTAAAATGCGGAATCGACCGAGAGGAATCGAGCCAGGATATCGATCGACGCGAGCGGACCGCGGCGAGACTCGCCGGCCGGCGGGCGCAAGGGAGCGCGGAAGGACACGCGCGCGACGCGTGATACGGTGACGGACGGACCCGTAAAGGCAGGGCCCCGGGACGCCGGGGCGGAATGAACTTCGCCTGCCCTCCTCACCTGCAAAAAGGACTCCGGGATGGATGGCCACCATTCCCGGACCGAAACGAGAAACACGGGGACATTAGCGTCTCGTCCGCTACCGGGAAGGATCCCGGCGAAATCATCGTGCGCGCGAGGAAACCTTAAGCGCCCTGCGGGAGCCAGAATTGTTGGCCCTGCGCAAGGATACGTCGCGAGCTTGCGGGCTCGCCCCTAATTGGTCCGAGCGTTAGCGTCGAGCGGCTGCGTACGCCCGGGGTGGGGCGCGCAATCGATTTCGCCATCGAGCGAAATTTCGGGAGCACTCTTGGATCGTCCTCGACAGCCTACGCACGCGTCACAGTTGTCCGTCGCGATATTGATTCGATTTTCTCGGCGATTACCGGGCGATTTTCTTGGCGATTCTCCTGACCCTTGGGGCGACGGCGAGGAGCTTTCGAGGGAGAGCAGAAGAACGGTGAGGTTGCCTCGGTAATATTCAGCATGTAAAGCCACGATACCGCCCTCCGGGTTGCGCTCTCGCTCGGGAATAATTCAATGTCGACGTTGCTCGCCGATCAGGCGTAGATTTCGCGATCGAGAACGACAGCGAGGGGCACCGGAATGGTCTCGTGGCCACGGGATCTTGACCGAAAGTTGCGCGCCTCTGGAGATCGCGGGCGATGCGTCGATGACGAGTTCCGATATCGGGAATTCGCCACGTCTCGCGACCTTCGCGTTCGCAACCGCGCGTTTCTTTATGCGTCGCAATTCGTTCGATCGGGACTTAGATTCCACACGCGACAGTAATCGCGTTCGAATATTTCGTGCTCGGCAATTTCGTGCCTTAGGATACTTGCGTCCGAGTATCACTCGCGTTCGGTAATTTTTCGCGTTGGAGTAATTACATTCGGATGGTACTTGCGTCGAGATATTATTTGCGTTAGATTAATAATTGCATTTGGTCGTTTCTCGCGCTGGAATGAGTGCGTTCAGAGATTATTCGCGTCGGAATGTTATTCGCGTTCGGTGGATTTTGGCGTTAGGATGTCAAGTGCGTTAGAAAATAATCGTTGGGCCGTTCCCTGCGTTAACGTATGATTCGCGGTGACTTATTGTGGCGTCCCGTTCGATTTTCGCGTGCGAATGATTGCGTTCAGCCCGTGTTTGCGTTAGGATACGATTTGCGTTAAAATGGCATTCGCGTTCGTTATTGCGTTCCTCCGTTGCTCGCGGTAATTTCGTGTTTTCGCGTTAGTTATAGTATTTTGCGTTGTTACTCGCGGTAATTTCGTGTTTTCGCGTTAGTTCTAACACCTTGCGTTGTTACTTGCGAGAATTTCGTATTTTCGCGTTAGCTACAGTATTTTGCGTTATGTCGAGGGCCTCTGCCCCCCATTCTTCGCGTTAAAGGATTGCTGGCAATAGCGTGTTGCGCTTGGACATTGCTTGCGCTACAATTGTCGCTCGCGTTAGATTAGGACACTCGCGTTAGACTAAGAATTAAGATACTCGCGTTAGACTAAGAATTAAGATCCTGGCATTAGATTAAGACAATCTGGCGACAGAATTCCTGTGCGGTTTTGGACGTGGCGTTCACGCGCTCCGAGCGTGGCCCACTACTCTTTCGCGATACTTCGTGTTATTGATACTATTATTTCGCGTTTATTCCGGTTATTTCATATTCGGCTGTGTCGTTTTGCCGATATTCTATGTTAGTTGTAAGTTTAATTTTCTTGATCACGACGCATTCCGCGCGTCTACTGTGAATTAACGTAGTATTTAATCTGTTCCGTTTACTGTATTTCATCCAAGCTCGAGACTAAAATCTTTCATACTACGTTATCTAACTGCGTTCATTGACAATCGGAAAAATTTATCTAATGTCTGAGTTTGATAAGTTCATCTTTTTTTTGCTTATTAATTACACAATTAATGTCTGAATTTCATAATTTCATCCTTCTTTTGTTCATTCATTACACGACTCTTTACAATAAACCTTGTTCTCTAATTTCATTAACAATGTGAGTGTGATTTACGCGTCACCCCGCCGAATGTTGCGCTGCCCTTTTATCAACCCCGCCCACACTCATTAGTCGAGCTGGCCGCTCTCTCGCACGCCGGATCTCTTGCGTTTTGTGTTTCCGGATTTTCGCGGTATTGGAGTATTTCGTGGACGCGTGTCTACGCGTCTGGCGCCCAATATTAAAGTTTCGCGTCGGGTTACCGAGCCGTGCGAGGAGTTGTCGGAGACACCCTTCTCTCCCCGGACCCCTTTTGATCCGTCGCACGCCCCGGGTACGACCGGGAGTGAAAAAGACGTGACGATATATATATATATATATATATATATATATATGTATATATATATATATATATATATAAACGAGCTTGTAAAGAGCACGCCACGAACCCATGTGGCACCTCGTTTCGCGTGGAAAGTGTATGCTTGAACTATTTTGACATATATATATATTAGTCATTTATGCCTTCCAATACTCAAAATAGCTGCTATATTTTCGAAACTTTTTTTGAAGTGAAACTTCTTTAGGCACGGTAGTGAGTTCGATTGTGCGACATGAAAAAACGTCACGAAATAGTGTCACGAAAATTCGACCAACAGGCGTACAAAGTGAAACTCCTTTTGGATTGGTAAGTAAATTTGATTTTGCGACTCGAAAACGCGTCACAAAAATTTGATCAGGCGTACGGCACTGGCGAGACGGATATAGTGAAAAATGCGTGTAACACTACATTTTCGAGTTGCGGGCGGCTTGAAGTGACTAATTACGTTGTATTGTTTTTGTATTGATTTCAGAAAAGTTATGGCAAAGCCTTGCCTTCAGAAGTTTCACTTCTAACGCGCGTGGCGACCACGCGTTCATTTTTTTGTATATAACTTTTTAACGAATAACGAGCGACGGCTAAAACCTTCTGAAGGTCACTCGGGGTCATGACCTTGACAACATATATCAAGGTCATTGAAATCGGTGAGGTCGCCCTTAATCCGAAGTTTTACCCTAAAATTTTATTTATAATATCCAACATATTCATACTGCAACATATGTTAGGTATAAATATGTTGGATATTATAATAAATAATTTATAATCTTAATTATTAATTGCTCTTCTCCACCAATCTGCATATAAAAAATCCGATGTCTAATAATTATATATGAAATATGTCCATATATGTTTTTTTTTGTATAATCTGTGTTCGTATATACAGGAAAAATAATTTTAAAAAAAGAATCTAAAAATAATTACAATAAAGCATATAGGCTCTCTAGATTAATACAATGTGAATAGGTGAGGCAATTAGAGCCAAGCGCGGTAGTCAAAGCGCAAAACAATTTAAAAGTAATAAATAGATATATTAACGAACGTTTCGACACATTTTTCGTGTCCTCTTCAGCGTTAAAAGTTACATAGTCAAAAACGAAGATTTACAGAAAGTCGAGTATAAGGCGTAGTCATCGACAAATAAAGTATAAAGGACGCAGTCTAAGAATAAAATTAAATCAGGATGTACCATAGTCGAAAGCCCGACATGCCGGTGTGCAATCGCTCCACATCCATCTCATCCTCGAATAATCTCGCCAGGTTGAAAGACCAAGTGGGTGAAAGATTCGAACCATGCCTGTACCATTAACGAAGTCACGATGTGGCAAGGGCGTAAATTATCTATGTTGATTAGATGACTAATGAATTTACTTACGGAGCAACTGCAGACCAGAATATCGCACCGCGAAAGCGACAAACGCCTCACATTGTAACGAGCTAACCGTTCGACGCGTCGCGAGTGAGTGAAGCATCGGTAGGAAGGTTAACACAATATACACCGAGGGAGGGGATAGATTATCGTATACAGTCGTTCTAAATTTTTGACAGTCTCTCGATCACACTTAGATACGTGTCAGGCAGACCCTCAGCATTTATCGGCAAACTTTCGGGGTTCCCATGGGTTCTCCTCTTTCCCCCATGGCTGCTGACATTGTGTTACAGGATTTGGAAACTATAGCTCTTTGCACCTTAAAATACATCCCTCCTTTTTATAAAAGATACATTGACGACATAACACTGGCGGCACCGTCGACTTTGCTGCAGCATACCTTAGATGTTTTTAATTCCTTCCATCCTATGCTGAAATTCACCATAGAAATCGGTGAAGATGATAAGTTAAATTTTTTGGAGATCACGATGATATTGAACAACAATAGGCTAACATTTGATTGGTTCCATAAACCAACTTTTTCTGGCAGGTATCTAAATTTTATGTCGCAGCATCCGGTATGCCAAAAAAGAGGGACGGCCATAGGCTTAATAGATAGAGCATTTTTGTTATCGCACCCGTCCTTGCATGCTAAGAATCTCAGTCTGGTCATTGGAATCTTACTTAATAATTGTTATCCACTGGAATTCATCTATGGGATCTTGCGCGAGCGTCTTAAGTTTTTATTTAACAGAGACTCGAATACGAATGTGAGACGGAATGAAGAGGAGGTTGCTCCTTTTTTCACTTTACCGTACATCCCGACGATTACAGAAAAATTTAAGAACGCCATAAGGGAATTGAACGTGAGACTGTCGTATAACAGCCTAAATAAGATGCGCACATTCATCAAGGCGCAGAAGGATAGTCTTCCACGGTCTAATAAATGTAACGTAGTATATAAGATTAATTGTAATGATTGCGATGCTTCTTACGTGGGCCAAACTAGTAGGCAATTGCAAACTAGAATTAGGGAGCATCGTAATCATATTAATTGGAATACTCCGAATCATTCTGTCATAACCGAGCATAGAGTAGAATGTAATCACGATTTCGATTGGAAGAACGTTGAAATTTTAGACCACGAATCCTATTATTATAAACGTTCAGTTTCTGAGATGATATGTATAAAAAGGCAGGCGAAAGGGTTGAATTTGCAGACTGATGCTGAGGGTCTGCCTGACACGTATCTAAGTGTGATCGAGAGACTGTCAAAAATTTAGAACGACTGTATACGATAATCTATCCCCTCCCTCGGTGTATATTGTGTTAACCTTCCTACCGATGCTTCACTCACTCGCGACGCGTCGAACGGTTAGCTCGTTACAATGTGAGGCGTTTGTCGCTTTCGCGGTGCGATATTCTGGTCTGCAGTTGCTTCGTAAGTAAATTCATTAGTCATCTAATCAACATAGATAATTTACGCCCTTGCCACATCGTGACTTCGTTAATGGTACAGGCATGGTTCGAATCTTTCACCCACTTGGTCTTTCAACCTGGCGAGATTATTCGAGGATGAGATGGATGTGGAGCGATTGCACACCGGCATGTCGGGCTTTCGACTATGGTACATCCTGATTTAATTTTATTCTTAGACTGCGTCCTTTATACTTTATTTGTCGATGACTACGCCTTATACTCGACTTTCTGTAAATCTTCGTTTTTGACTATGTAACTTTTAACGCTGAAGAGGACACGAAAAATGTGTCGAAACGTTCGTTAATATATCTATTTATTACTTTTAAATTGTTTTGCGCTTTGACTACCGCGCTTGGCTCTAATTGCCTCACCTATTCACATTGTAAAAATAATTAAAAAGATTATTTTTGCATTGTATTTTTTATAAAAAGTAAAGTTTGAGGAAATAAGAAAAATTTGCTAATTATATACACTGGGCAACAAAATTATCGCAACAAAAATTTACGTCAAAAATTTGCCCAACTTCAAATAAGCATAACTCCGCGAAAAATGGACATATCTGAAAGATTTTTTTTCATTTTAAAGGGTGAAGTCTGTACTTTAAGGAACCATTGTTAGATTTTGAATTTAGCCTCCCCCCTCCCGCCGTTCTTCCAAAAGTAAGGACGTGTTACGTCTCCAAAAAATTGCATACTTTGACACATTCTACGGAGTAGAATGAATTTTTTTCGTAACTATCATGGCAAGCATCGTAAAATATGGACTTTTCCCTGCAAATTAAAAAAAAATTAAGTCCGTACGATTTTTTTTCGCCGAGTTACGGCTTATCAAAGTTACCTATGCATTTTTGTGCATTCAATCACCGCCAACATTAGCATTACCCGATGGACACCACGGGGAGGTTGCTGGTCGGATTTTGTCCATCGTGTGTGTGTGTGTGTGTGTGTGTGTGTGTGTGTGTGTGTGTGTGTGTGTGTGTGTGTGTGTAGTGTGTGTGTGTGCGTGTGTGTTTTGGGTGGCAGGGAAGGCTGTAGGTACGTTTGCACTTAAAACTGCGTATTCCCGCCTCGTCTTTGAATGACTTCTTGCAGACGTTCACGCATATTGATACAGCTTCTAATTGTGGCTTGAGGAATTTCATACCATATTCGCTGTAATGCCGCTTCCAGTTGTCGGAGACTTGTTGGCGGTCTCTCCAAATTTCGAAGCCTTCTTCCCATCATATCCCACACATGTTTGATAGGATTTAAATCTGGGCTTACCGGTGGATGTGGTAGCACCTCGATGTTGTTTTCTTCAAGAAAATTACGAACAATTCTGGCAGTGTGTGGGCGAGCATTGTCCTGCATTAGAATAAAATTGCGCCCCATTTGACGACGCATCGGAATTACTTGAGGACGCAAAATTTCCTCTACGTAGCGTACCGCTGTCATTCCAGGAGGTGGTAAGATGACGAGGTGTGTGCGTCTGTGCGTCGATATTCCACTCCATACCATGACGGAACCACCACCAAATGCTCGGACAGGCTCGACGCAATTCCGTTCAAATCGATGTCCACGACGACGCACAGTGAACTTCACACAGTACAATACAGTGATTGCAATACAAAAATAAGAAATATTTTTATTAGACCAGTATGAAATATTTCATGAAAGATTTAAAAATATTTTAAATATGTTTTATAAAAATATTTTTAAAAATGTATGAAAAATCTTTTACAAAATATTTCTGCTATATATGGCAAATATTTTATAAAATTTTTTTGATCAATTACGAAATCTTTCATAAAATAATTTAGAAATATTTCAAAAATTTTCCATTAAACATTTCTAGCAATACATCAAAAATTTTTCTTAAAATTTTACAACAAATATTTTGGAAATCTTTGAGTAATATTTGTGCATTTTGAACAAGTAAATTGAAAATTTTATACTTATTTGCCGTTTTTATATTCACCAGACATCACAGACGCGCGCTTTGCGCGCGCTATTTAGCTTTTTACTATTAACTTCTTGACAACTGTCAAAATATGCAATGACAGCCGCTCACGAAGTTAGCGCACCAAGAGAACCAATCGGCATCGCGGAAAAGAGTTAACAATAAACTTCGAGACTTTCGAGAAGACTTCGAGAGATGCGAGTATCGATTTAACATGCCATTTTTAGACAAGATTATAAGCATATGCACTTTTTATTGTGATTATACGCAATTACTCGTATTGCATTATATATATTGTGACGTTGCAGTTTCGCTGCATCGTTGCAGCGCCCCGCCGCCGTCACAAGGCGCGGGTTTTGCGACCTTTTTCACGCCCGAGGACGGTTCAACGAATCGATGCGAGATCTCCAGGGGCATATATAATTGCGTTACAATATTCTGATCCTTTTTGTTATATTTTGTATTATTGCGTGGCGCCTCACCGAGCCGAGACCCGGAGTTTCCTGAGAGGATGCAGAGGAAGCGATAGCGGAGTCGACGAAAAGGACAAAGGCGAGAAATCGGACGACGGAAAGCGGATCGAAGCGACAACTCGCGGGCCGCCGAGAGCGACGGAGCGCAGGAAAACACGCGCGCGGCGCGTGACACAGCGGCGGGCGGACCCATAATGGCAGGGCCCCGGGACGCCGGGGCTAAATCAGCTCACCTGCCCTCCTCACACTACCGACCGGATTCCGGGATGGTTGGCCACCGTTCCCGGACCAGAAAAGGGAGGAAAGCAGAGGCAATCACGTCCCGTCCGCTGCCGGGAAGGATCCCGAAAATCGCCGCGCGAACGAAGGGCCGTTGAGCGCCCTGCGAAAAGCCGTGATTAACGGCCCTGCGCGAGGATACACCGCGAGCCTGCGAGCTCATCCCCTATTGGTCCGCGCTATAACGTCGCGGGGCCGCGTACGCCCGGGGTGGGGTGCGCTATCGATTCCGCCATCGAGCGAAATTTCGGGAGCATTCTTGGATCGTCCTCGATAACCGACGCACGTCGGAAGTTAAGTCGCGGTACTCTCTTCGCACTGAGTCGCATTCGGAGTCTAATACGACCCCCGGCAGCTATCTTCTCGACCCTTGGGACGACGGCGAGGATCTTCGGGAGAGAATCAGCCCACGGTGAGGTTGCCTCGGTAACGTTCTATGTAAAGCCACGACACCGCTACCCGGGTCGCGCTCTCGCTCGGGAATATTCGCGATAATTAGCGTATTCGCCGACAAGGCGTATTTAGCGATCGATAGCGAGAGCGAGGGGCACCGGAATGGTCTCGTGGCCGTGGGATCGCGATCGGAATCTACGAACTCCTGGAGATCGCGGTAGGCGCGTCAATGACGACGTTCGATATCGCAAGTACGCCATTTCTCGCGCCCTTCGCGTTCACGACCGCGTGTCTCGTTGTGCGTAGTATTTCGCCCGGTCGAATCTTAGATTCCGCACGCGATATTAATTGCATCAGACGGTTATTCGCGTTGGGTTGATTGCGTACTTGCGATTCGCGTCCGGACACTTAGATTATCCTTGCGATATCGGCTGCGTTGAGATATTATTCGCGTTAGGATGTTGTTTGCCTTAAGATACCATTCGCGTCGACCTAATATTGCGTCTCGTTATTACTCGCGATAATTCCGTAATTTTTCTCGCGTTAATTCGAGTATTTCGCGTTATGCCGAGTGTCTCGGCGCCTCATTTTTCGCGTTGGACGATCGCTGACGATCGCGGGTGTTGCGTTCGATCAGACTCACTTACGTTAACCTCAGTTTCCTGCGTTAGGTTAAATCGGTAATTTCGCGTTAGTTATAGTATTGCTTGCGGTAATTCCGCATACTTCCTCGCGTTAGAATTGTGCTTCGCGTTACGTCGAGCGCCTCGGCGCCTTATTCTTCGCGTTAGGATATCCTCGGCGATATCACACCCTGCGTTCGTTCCCTCTTGCGTTGGGACGTTACTCGCGTCACGTTCGTTCTCTGCGTTAGTTTAAGATTATGCCCTGCGTTAGTTTAAGATTATTCCCTGCGTTAGATTAAGATTATTACTTGCGTTAGATTGGGATTGTTTGGTGACAGAATCCCTGCACGGGTTTGGACCTTGCGTTCACGCACTCCGAGCGTGCCGCACTATCATTTCGTGGCATTTCACGCTATTGTTTCGCGTTCATCCCAGTTATGTCGTATTCGGTCGTAACTTGCGCCGATGTTCTACATTATTCGTCAGTTTAATACTCTTATTATTACCTGCGTAGTTTATATGACGTTGGCGATCTTGGGAGTTTGAGTTTCTCCTGATATTATTTTGCTGAATAACGACGCCTTCCGCGCGTTTACAAAATTTTCTTCATTCTCCGTGTTTTCTGGCGTCTGCGTTACTATCGTTTTGTTATTTGAAAATTGACGCCCGCGTTATCAACCGCGCCAGCATTTTCCTTATTAGTGAACGCCATCATGGCCCTTGTTCTATTACATAATAAACGTTGCTCTTTATTTGTTACTGACTGAGTTAATAATTCACACGTCACCCCGCCAAGTACCGCGCTGCCCTCCATCAACCCCGCCCTGCCGGCCCTGCTATTAGGTCGAGCTAGCCATTCCCTCGCACACCGACTTATTTAGTTTTGCGTCTCGTTTTTGGTTTCTCGCGATTTCGTGGACGCGAATTTACGCGTCTGGCGCCCAACATTAGAATCGTTTCGGAGTGTCGGAGGTGCGAGAGAATCACCGGAGAGGCCTACCATCCCGCTCTCCTTTCCCCTTTTGATCCGGCACACGCCCCGGACCGCTCCGGGAGTGAAAAAAGTCGTGACAATATATATGTCGTAGGCAAATGGTTATTTTAGAAAAATAACTTCTGACTAGGCAAATGCTATCTACCTGGCCAAATAGCTTTCACTATTTATTCTTGCTATTTTCCTAGTCAAATGCTATTTTCCTAGGCAGATGCTATTTGACTGAACCGCTGTTAGGCAAATGGTATTCCGCGAAGCATGCATTGGTGCACTTCAGTGACGCGCTTTAAATAGTTAAATACTTTTAAAGCGCGTCACTAACCTATACATAGGTTAGTGACGCGCTTTAAACAGTTAAATACTGTTAAAGCGCGTCACTAATCTATACGCCGAAGGCGTGTCATAAAATCAGTGAGAAGTTGTCGCGGGGCATGTTCATGGTCGCTACATCTCGTCATAACCTAATTCCTGTCAACTTTAACGATTAATATCTTGCTTCGCGGGGCAGAGCGACACTTTTTTCTGCCAGATTCTTTTGTTTCGTGCAAAAACGCGTCGAATAAGCCTAATTTCATCGATTTCTGTGCTGGGGTAGCTAAACTGAAGAATTACCCACCAATGCATGCTTCGCGGAATACCATTTGCCTAACAGCGGTTCAGTCAAATAGCATCTGCCTAGGAAAATAGCATTTGACTAGGAAAATAGCAAGAATAAATGATGAAAGCTATTTGGCCAGGCAGATAGCATTTGCCTAGTTAGAAGCTATTTTCCTAAAATAACCATTTGCCTACGACATATATATATATATATATCTATATATATATAAATAAAATTATATATATAGGGTGTCACCTAATTCGCGCTCACTATTTACACAGTGATATTCCTCACGAAAAACTGAGTCTAAAAGTCCTGAATCATTTTTTTCGAATTATGCTTAGAAAAGTAGTTATTATTAATTAAAGATTAGCCAGTCAGCATCGCTTTTTAAACGGACGCACGTTCGTGAGCCGCGCATCTACTAGTACACTAGTGTACACACTGTACTGTGTCTGTCAGTGCTTACAGTACTGGCAGTACTACAAGCAATAATACTCATTAGTTACTTCAAAGTATTGAAGTGGTCAGTACTTTATCAGATTAATGTTCGGAGTACTATCATGATAGTACTGCCAGTACTGTAAGAAACTAATAGGCACAGTACTGACCATTCTGCAATATTCATGAGTATTAACATACTAATACTGTCAATACTACGAGTACTGATCACTCAGTACTGAGTACTGATTGCTAGTACTACTTTTTCGTAACGTATCTTGGAAATACTAAATTAATAAAATAGGGGAGACCGGGGCTAAACAGTCCGTTTTTTTTCGGTGCCGATTTTTAACAACAAAATAAATAATTGTAGTTAAATGTGGTATACCACTGTAAAGAGTGAACCTTTAGCTACAAAATTTATATAGGAAATTTTTGTTTATGTCGCTTTGTTTAACCGGTATAGAGCAAAAACGACAACGGTGGAAAAATTGAAATCTCAAAAATGCCGGGGTATAACAGTCTGCACTGCATTTTCGATACATATACGTACATCTAATCCTAAAAAATAATAGGATACATTTTAATAATTGTTTTTTAAGAAAAAAATATAAAAATTTATTTAAAATTTTTATGCAAAACATTATTAAAAAATAGTTACGAGGGTTCCTCTTTCCGCAGAAATCACTCGCCCGACTTGTTTTACTCCTCGACGTCCGATGACTCTATTCGGTGTCTGAACGGTTGTAATTTCCGTCTCATCCATATTCCATATGCAGTGAGCCCGAAAATGCCTTGGAAATGCACCCGGACTGCTTACTGACCGATTAGCCCCAAACACAAGTTTCAGGTTTGATCGCCCACGAAATATTAGACATCAACGATAATGAAAAAACTACACTGGATTCGTGTTCAGCATGCATTACTCTTTATAATCACGTACCTCGAGATTTGGAGAGCAAATATTATTGCAGATATTACAAAATTTCCACGCGCAGAAAATGTAACTTTCACCTTCCGAAAACACGTTTGCCCTTGTAAAAATCATAACACGGCAGGTAACCTGCCGAAACTCCGTTGGTCACATGGGTACTATAAGCAGCGTTTACAATGTTAATAGCGAGTTCGCACAATATACAGGTTCCGAGATATTTGATTAGACGTATTTACCCCGTAGACGTTTTAGCCCCGGTCTCCCCTACTAAATGTATGTATGTATGTATGTATATGTTTTATTGTATATCCCCGTAGGGTTCACAATCTACACGGCGTTTTTGTGAGGAACGTACCCAAACCTCTTACATTCTCTCACCCCTTTAGCTTGGTCATTTGCGACCTTACACTTAATCTAATTGCCCTATCCCTCCCCCTTCCTCCCTCCCCCTCTGTTTGTCTTCTTCCGCTTCCTCCGCTTTTTCCGCTACTTCCGCTTCTGCGTCCCTCTGCCTCCCTCCTTCCCGTCTCGGCTCTTCCCCGTCCTCGTTCGGGTCCCTCGGCGGCCTCTCCCCCGTCCTTCTTGCGCTCACGTCCTCCTCCGACCACCCTATACTCCTGTCTCCTTCCATTCTCCTTTCTAATCTCCTTTCTTTCTCCTCTCTCTCCTCCATTCTCTCCCCCTCCATTTCCCTTCTTTCCCCCTCTATTTCCATCATCCATTCCTCCCCTCCCCCCTCCTCATCCAATACCCATCCCACCGCTTCCTGCCAGCTTCCTCCTCCTGCTTTCCATCTTCTACATTCCTCCCATACATGCTCTCACGTTTCTTCCCTATATTCGCACATCCTGCATTTCTTCTTCTCTTCTCCTTCCCAGTACCTGCTCTCTCTCATCTCATTCCCTAGCCTAAACCTCGCCACCCTTCTCCATCTGCTCTCTCCCCATCCCTTCTTCAGATACCCCGGAATACCCTCTCCTTTTATTATCTTGTACCACCTATTATATTCCGATTCCTCGATCCTCTCCCGTCTCTCTTTCCTTTGCTTCTCCTTATCTCCTCCAAATAGCTTATGATACCATTCGTCTCCATCTTCTCTCAGCCTTTCCAGTTCTTTTAGCCTCACTCCTCTGTCTTCAAAGAAGCTTCCTCTCTCTCGTTCCCAGCTTGATCCTACTTTCCCTTCTTTCTCCCTTTCCCTCAACTCTTCCCAACATAGCCTCGCCAGCTCGCTTCCTTTCCCCTCCTCTAACTTTTTCTCGAATCTCCATGCCCTCATCCCCGCCCTCCCTCTTAGCTTCTCCCTTTGCAGCTCTTCCCTAACCAGATACCACGGTGTCCTTCCATCTACTCCCAAAACCCATCTGATATACCTTTCTTCCAATCTTTCCATTCCTTCCCTCTCTCTCCATCCCTATATTTCTGACCGACGTATAGTTGGCAAACAAATTAAAAATTATTGAAAATTATCTTATCCAATCGTTTGGAAATCATTTGGAAATATTTGGAAAAAACTTTTCAGAGTTTGGAAAACCATACAATAATCACAATTAATTAAAATCAATTAAGCGTATAATTAGCAGAAAGTGTCTAAAAAATATTTTTTTTTAATCCAATCGCTCCAGAATCATTTGGAAAAAGCGTCGATATAATTTTTATTATTTGGAAAACAATTATTCTAATGAAAATTAATTAAAGATTAATATTTCGTTTAATGTCTGCACTAAAGTCTGCACTATAGTGCAATAAAGTGCACATTCTTATATGTTTTATTGGTAGAAGCTGTGTTTCGATATTGGCTGCATTCCAATATTCACTGTCAGCAACTTTCAGTACTGAAAATCTATAGTATACGTAAAATATAGATTTGCAGTACTGACAGTGAATATCGATCGGAATGCAGTCACTGGCTGCGTTCCGATATTCACTGCAAGTACTGTAAACATCGCTCCATCTTCGTTTGATATACGATGTGCAACGAAGACAGAATGATGCTTACAGTACTTGCAGTGAATATCGGAACGCAGCCTAGACTGTAAGTACTGAAAATTTATAATGTTACATACGTCATCACTTTTTCAGTACTTTATAGTCTACTTAATAATACCACCATAAATTAATAAAACATTTTTAATAATTTAAAAATTAATATCTCAAATATAATGTGGTCTATCGAATTAAAATTTTAACAGCAATTAAATTAGACATTTCTCTATAAACTCCTAAATTTTCACGAAGATTTGTCGGTAAAGGGTTTTTGTGATATAACTGATGTGATACAACTACCTTAAGGGGAAACATATTCTGAATAAAATATATTGTAAGGACTGTTAATTAAGAATAAAAACTGCATATTTGTAAATATTAATAATTTTGTCAACTAGATGTCTAATTGGAAATTTTATAATCAGGTTAATAAATAAGGATCATTTTTGAAAAGTAGAACAAATTAATGAAAAAAATCAGCGGATTAAAAACAATATACAATTTGACTGGTAGTTCAGGAAAAAGGACAAGAAGGCTGTACGAAGAAAAAGAGGCAAATTTGTAACTGCAAACATTTAAAATATTTTATGTTGACTCATCATTTTCTCATTACAACATCAACTATCTATTATCTAACAATAATATCTCTTCTGAATGTTGTATATACTATGTATACTATGTTGTATACTATATATAAAGATAACAAATAATAAAATAATATATTTTTGTACAATATATACCTTTTTTTATATGGATTAATTTCTTGGGCCCAGCCTTGAGCTTTGTAATACATAGGATATAATGCTCTCGTTTGCATGTATTTAAAATAGGGTATATTCAGGTGTGCGTGTGTTTGCATACAGTTTACGCAATCGCAATGGGTGCGTTCGGGGAGACGCTATTAGCGCTATTTAGCGCTACAGGCTGTATTCTATCTTTATCGTTCATTAGACGTAAAACAAGGATAGACGTAATACAAGAATGACACGATAGCGCTGATAGCGTCTCCTCGAACGCACCCAAAAATACTTGACAGTCTCTCAACACACATTTTTCCAGATTCTGTAATAGGAAACCAGTGACACATGTACGAATTTATCGCGCTTTCGAATCGACTGCATATAATTATATAACTTAATAGAAAATATATTGATACTTATTACACGGGAGATTTTTTATTGTAATTTAGTACAAATGTGCGGTAAAAATTTGTACACCTTTCTCTATGACTCTTGCCGGTTCGCTAAATTCGTTCCAAGTATGACTCCAATCAATCTGGAAAAAAAATGACAAAAGCATAGATATATAGCCATTTCTTTTATTTTGAGAAGAGAAGATGGTAATTGATCAATGTAATAAATACTACTAACTGTAATAAGTGTTAATAAATTTACTAACCCGCCAACCACCAAACAAATCACTGTGTTCAAGATACGATAATCTTTTGTCGGTGAGTAATAGTACGTCTTTGTTGATGAACACATGGTAGACGTAAACGTCTGTGTGCGCATATTTCCCCTTTTCCAATTCCTATGAAAAAGAAATCTCATATTTATTTCATATAGAAAGACTTTCTTGTAAAATTTAATTCCGTATAATTTTTTATAGAGAATATTATACTGTATGAAATAATATTTCCTAAAGAGCATATTAATTCTTCTTTCTCTATTCATTTACACATACATAATATTTATAATAATTCTATATAAATTAATAATATATCCTCTATAGAAATGTACCATTATAATAGAATAGGCCTACTAAAAACGAAACATCTAAAATATAAAGATAAAAGTATCAAGGATACTTAGAAGAATAAAATTCTTACCTTCAATATCTTATTGCCTTCGGCTTCATCCTTTATGTACGGTCTAACAAGACTGTCCGGTTGCAGAAATCTAGGCGATCGTACTCTCTTTGCTTCCTCACCCAGCTCGGTGGCTCTAAAACGAATGTTACAATGTAAGCTCCATATTACATGTATAGATTAATTAGGCTAATTTATAAACAATTCCAAATTTCAATTGTCTTAATAATTAAGTTATTAAGACTACTTTTGCATACTTAACGAGCCACACCGTTTGATAGCTCCAAAGGAACCACTTGCAAAGTCGATAACACCAGCCGTAGGCCTAGTAACGAGTCCAACAACACCTTTTCCAAACCCTTTGAAAAATCCTTCTACTTCTTCCTCCTTTGCACCTGATATGGGTTTCATTACTACACCCGTTACACCATCGAATACACCCTGTCAAGTGAAATAAATAATTCCTAGATGTATCAAATAAATTAATCAATAAAATAATTAACCCGCGATCTTACCATGACTAAACCCTTTCCGCTTCGTGCGAGACTTTCTAAGAAAGTTAGCGGGCTGTTTGTTAAGCTGTTCTTGCCTCTTTCGCTGGTAATCTTTGTCGAAGGTCAGAGCAGCTATACCCTTGCCTACAAAAGCAAGTGAGTAATAAAGTAAATATATATATATATATATATATATTTATATATGCAGTTGAAATAAAGAAAACATAAATAAATAAAAAATAAAACTTTTATATGGTAAACATTACTACGATTAAACACGGTGTAACATTTTTATTCATAGTGTACGACATCCTTTGCGAGCGCACAAATAGGCCTACAACCTTTTTAATCGAATATAATTTAAAGGACACATTGATCGAGACACACACCCATCGCTCCCGTGATCTTTGCCACAGCGCCCGCCATTCCGCCGACGGTATGGCCCAGCATGCTGCGCACCCCGAGGTACAGGCCCTCCGCGAACTCCCCCGGACCTTGTATGGCCCCTTGGAAGGGTTCGTAAAACAGATCCTCGATGCCCTTTATCGTCCCGACCACGAGCCCATATGGATTACCGATCACATCGAGTCCCAGCACGAGTACATACACCTGCTTGATCGCTTGGCCTGCATAATGAGTGCTCGCCTCGGAAACAAGCTGCTTGTGCGTCATGAATACATAGTTTCTCTCAAACTACGCCAATCTGTGCCAATAGAAGAACTTAAAATCTTATAATCCTAGAAAATATGTACCAATCTGTACAATATATAAGACTGCAAGGCTTTAGAAATTTAAGATCATAATTTGAGATCTTGAGTTTAGTAATTTTTTAAAAAATACCTCTACTAGTTACACCTCTTACATTAAGTTAAAAACCTTACTTGAACACAATGTCGTTAATATCCGTCAGCGTCACGCCGATTCCTTGCAACAGGACATTAAGTACTTGCGGCAACGCTGAGGGTCCTCCTCCGCTTCCAGTCATTGAGAAACTGATGTGTATCTGTATGAACAAAGAAAGAAAAAGTAAGTGAAGACTCGACTGTTAAGGTAGATAATACATGTAGGATTTTTGTATCCACATATTAAAACGCGCGAGAGGCACACCTTGAGAGGCGAGAAGTGCACCAGATCGAAGAAGTTCTTTTGCTCGGCCGTGGTGATGAGACTGACGTGGTACATTAACGGTTCGTTAACCAGTTTTATGTCTGTACGGAATAAAGCACTCTGAAATGAACGAGATGATAATCTATATATCCTAAAACAATCTAAATAAATCTCACTATCCCG
This sequence comes from Temnothorax nylanderi, assembly GCF_030848795.1. Classification (NCBI taxonomy): domain Eukaryota; kingdom Metazoa; phylum Arthropoda; class Insecta; order Hymenoptera; family Formicidae; genus Temnothorax; species Temnothorax nylanderi. Next base: position 28,369 of record NW_027249834.1, read on the forward strand.
TCTCAATTTCATATCTCACCTCTTCGGCGTCGTTGACTTCGTCGCTTCGAACAGGCCCATTATTGCATTTATAAAGACGATGTCCACCTTGATGTGAAACTCTTGTATGAGAACCTTAAAAGTATCGGAATTGTTGCACGGTGCTGTACTCCAACAGGCGCTTGATCATACTGAGCTCCGCGAAAGTTGGCTTTCATGACTACAGAAACAAAGAATAAAAGAAATTACACAGAAATATATAATTTATACAAAATTCGGGACATTGTCTGCTTTCATTAGTGTATACAATGACTAAAATTGAAATGCATATCACAAAAGAGTACAATAAAGGAAATTGTTTCTCACGCCATACAAATAATAATTGACACCTGTACTCTGCGTGACGCTTTTCGGCGGTGGCACTGGAGCTAATATAACTGGAAAGACGCACTCCGAAAACTGATTGTCGATCTGAAGCTTATTGATCTTTGCGTGCAGCTGTACTTGATGCGCTGAGGTACGATATTGTAGCCAAAGCCCAATTTGAAACGTACGTCGCATGTATCTACGATGCGGCCTCAGCATCTCCATATTCAGATAATCCACCTAGGAATGTGAAATAATTATTATATATATATATATATATATATATATATATATATATATATATGTATATACTCCTACATAACGATCGAGTTAGCTTCTTAATCCAGAAATTAAATGAGATCCAAGCTTTAGAAGCTTTAATTGAGTGAAAGGTTTTTGTTTTACCATTAGTTTCGGGTCCAACATCGCCCGGTAGTCTGCGTCCTTGCCGATTTGCAATTCTCTAATGTACCGTTGATATCCTTCCTCGATGGCGTTAACTTCCTTGATATTTAACGCTCGCCATCGGCCGCCAAGAGATTTACGCGTCTCCCATATAATTCCAGAGCTGGATTATAATAGAATCACATTAATATTACACAATAGCATAATTATAAAGAGGATAATTATCATTTCGTTAAGTAATATCGAATTTAAAGTAATTAATTATTATATAAAAATTATACCATTGTGTATATGAATAGAATTAAATTATTGTTTAAATCTGAAAAATGGCAGAATATATTTAAATAAAATTTAAGATTAAAAGAGTCGCAATATTCTCACCTGGCAATGCACATATACAACAACTCGGCCTTGGTGATGTTGTTCACGAGAGAGAATCCAATACCGTGAATGTTCAGCGTGATTTCCTGATCTATTACTTCCAAGTCCCTGGCCAGCTGACAATCCTCGGCGATTTTCAAATTTGTAGTGAAGAACAGCACTCGCTGAGTACCGTCCAGGAACGAGACGTAAAACAGTTTCTCGTCTATATCCGACAGTTGGAAGGTACCAAGATTATCCTGGAAAAGAAACGAGGATGGCGTTCATTCGTATTCTCCACTTTTACGAACGATCTCTCTTGCTTTTCATCATCTTTCCCGTTTACCTTGCGAAGATTGTCTTCGATTTCCTTGCCGTTGTTATCCTCCCAAACCAATTTTCGTGGACCCGCCGGATTCTCCCAAGTATAAAACATTCTGTTGTACGACTGTACAGACCTGTCAATGTACAAACACGCGATTGATTCATATAAATAAATCAATATATGAGATAATTTACCGCATCCTGACATCAAGTTTAACGATCACTTGGACGAATTTCCAACATACCTAACGTTAATTGAACCCTTTTCCCATAGATTGATGGTATGTGGCGTATGGTTGACGATACCATATATCTAAAGTAAATTAGATCTAGTCATTGAAAATTTTGTATGTCAAAGCTCCCTCGTGTTAATATCTTATAAGAATACATATTATATGTATTTCAATTTTTTATTATCTTATCTTTTATATATTATCTTATATTTACAAAGTTACATTGAATAGCTTTATGCAATAGTCAAAATAAAATAATGTTACTAATGTCAAAAAATGCGAATGTACCCATCAACGCTGAAAACCAGCCAGTAAATGTTGGTCGGGGTGTACACGGCATCTAGGGATAAATTGAGCTTTTCATCCGGTGCCACTGTGCCCACACATTCCACCTCATTTCCACGTTTCGTCATATAATAAACGGATATCGGCTGCGCGAAATGATTGTGAACCTACGACACGCGGAAAGCTGATTATTATTGATAAAAATAATGTTTTTTTCTCTATTTACCTGAAGAATGCTTCTAAGAGTGACAATCGTGCTACCCTCCTCCACAATGACATCCGACACGATACCCCATTCCTCAGAGCCCTCCTTTCGGTGCTTCAAAGAGAAGAATCTCCTATCCGCTCTCAACACAGGTATCGCCAGTTTGCCTTGAATACCTTTAAACTATTAAAAATGTCATATTAATTAGTATGGCAATAATGATAAAATATTCAATTTATCCGTCCTATTAATTACAAATTCAACAAGTTGTATCATATGTGATACGCATATTGAGAATAGATTTATTGACTGGTATCTTAGATTCAACGTTTCCTTATTAAAAATTTTCAAGTTTTGACATACTTATAATTGAATGAACTTTTGTGGATCTATTTGTAATCTGAAAGCTATCTTTAGTCGAGAACTGTTTACGACATTTTTATCAAGAAACGATTTACTTTAGATTCGTCAAAGAAATCGCGACTTTCTACAATTTTACACGCTACCTCTATGTAATAACTTACAGATATAGAGAATTTACTGTCTTCTCTGTCCTTCACGGTCTCCACTTTCAACTGCTCAAGAAGACGCGTGTCATCCAGCTTGGATGTCTTCGACGCGAGCTCTATCGACGCACCGGTTTCAAGAATCACTTCCATATACGAGTCATTGTGGTCCCTTATTCTCGATCCATCATCAAAAATTTATAAGAACCATTGTCTTTTATATTCAAGACTGTCATTTATATATTAGACAGATGAATAGGCAAACGGAAAGAAATTTTAGATTTCTCATTATAATGACCTTGAAGAGACTGTGCTCCAGGTCGAGTATTATCGCCAAGTCGGTTTCGTTCTTCAGCACGTACGGCGCCACTTTCCTAGTTGGTTCTTTTCCGCTGGCCTCCATAGCCGAGGAAAACGAATGGCCGAGTTGTTTCAGAACATCCAGACACGTCTTCGTCACGGTTATCTCCAGATTATCAGAGGACGTAACGTCAATGGACATCTTAGTAGACTGTAGCTCTTCGGGTTCGCTCTCCGAGATGGGGCTAACCGCACTGACACCTCTGGAGTCCAGTCTAAATTGGATTTTGGTTTTCAGTTCCCACGGCGTCGAGACGCGTTTACCGTTATCGGAGCTTTCTATCGGCTCGATCAGTGGTTCCCACAGCGCGAGGCGACTGTTATAATACGACATGATCACCGACATTGTACAGTCTACGCTCATAGATTTTGTGCTCCAATCGTTGACATTGTTTTGGAAACTCACGTGAAGCAGCAACATGGGCAGAGTTTTGTTGCCGACACCTGCCTCCAGGGTGAACAAGATCGTCGGCGCCGAGACGATTGCCAATTCGAGCTTGTAGGCCGCCGCCGCCGCCGCCGCCGCAATCTCGTCGTCCGAATACGTAATAAACTCTTCCAAGTGCTTCCATTGCGACTTTTGTCTTTAAGAACCAATAATTATTCTCTTCAAAGGGCGTGACGATCCACAATCCTTCGTAATTAGGCTCGGCCTTAACAATTTCTTTATCCTCTTCCTCCTTTCTCGTCACCGTATGAATGACCTTATTAAATATTTCGATTACACCTGGCGAAACAGAAACGTGGATGTCCGTGCAACAGACTTCTAAATGGAGTCCTTTGCCCTCCGGCGTGGAACCGGCTACGCTAATGCTGCATGGTCTCAAGACCTGATAAATCTAATCGGCCCTCTTCACAGGATTGTATATCCCCGTCAGCAGCGAGAGATCTTTAATGGAGCCCGCGATCACCTGGTGCTCCCCCATGATGCACACCTTCAGCAACAATTCTGTATTCAGTACTATGCAATTCGAGTTGATATCGTCCATGTCTTCAAGCAGGATAATATCCGGCTTTTCCACGTGCAGATTTACAGTTAACATCTTGGGCGTCGAAGCAGTCGACTGCTGTTGCGCTGGTTTCTTCTTTGGCATTACCGATTCGTTTCTCGAGGAGGAAGTAATAGCTGTCTTGTTCGCGACATCGAAGAAATCCTTGATCTTCATGAGGTAATCGAGGGACACGATGATGCTGAAAGAGAACACTCGCACGTCGGCGAACGTGTCGTTCGGGCTCTGGCGCACTGTCACGTCCAGCATACTCCTGGCGTTGTGTTCTTTGTCGAGATGATCCTCGCTCGGCGAGGATCCTGACAAAGGCGCGCTGCCTGTCCTTTCCATGATTCGCACTAGCGAGCCCTCTCGACTCTGTCGTATGTCGTCTAGCGTGCAGTTCATTAGCAGGATCGACTTGGCCAGTAGACCGTCCGCAAACACACGGCCCTTCACGGCAAAGTGCGTAAGACTGAAGCGCGCCAGTCCATACTCGGGCAGATGCAACGATGATGTCTGCGACTGCAGCAACTTGGAGCCACCGGTGAAGAGACTGATCACCAGACTATCCATGATAAACTCGAATTTGACGGATATGTGGGCGTGTCGTTCCTGTGCGTCCAACGATGGTGCTTCTCGCGATGCGTCAATCTCATATTTGTACGCCGGTTGGATCTCAAGCTCTCCGCTGCATTCGGACTTGATGGTGGACGGCAGGGCTTGCACGGGTTTCGACTCCTCGAATGTCTCTTCTGCTCCAGCACTTTCAAAATCGTAGCGTAGTCCTCTTTACTCAACAGCAGATTAATCTTATTCAATCTGCCAAACATATCGATGTCCGGAATGGCAGTGAACCAGGCGGTAGATAGATTACGCTTCATTAGCAGCGTAAACGTTACCGGTTCCAACAGCAGCACCTCGTTCTCGCTGGTATTTATTTTGGTTCTACCAGGACTGGATTCGAACCTGAGATCTTTGTTTTAGCAGACCAGTGCGCTGTCTGCTACGCCACGCTCGCTCTCGTAGGCAACCGCTGCTGGAGCCACCTCTAGTAGCATCTGCAGGAAGGCATGACACCCTCTACAATCAGAAAACGAACAAAACCGTTTAATATGAAACTTAATATCACACACAAGCAGGAGTATAGTAGAAATGAAATTTTTAACTTGAAAATTTTAATTTAGATTTAAAAAATCGGAAGAAATCTGAATTTTAATTTTACTTTCAGACTTTTCAAGATTTGAAATTATAATCTTAATTTTATTAGTTCCTTTAGGAGTTAAATTTTACATATATTTCTTTCTAACAATAAGTTTAATCTCAGATTTCTTGAAACTTAATACTAGACTTTTTTAATTTGAGCTAATTCACCAATATATTTAGCACCGACTTTTCTTACCATTGCTGGCGCTGTTTCTGATAATGTTACCAATACTTCTAATGATAATTGTCGCCATGACTCACCTATATGTTCATTTGAAAATATTTTTATTCGAGCACATAAATTACTGCATGCGGATTTACAATAGCAGTCTTGGTCTTAACTCCATCAATTCTCCCCTTCAAATCATCGCAACATATCCAAGAGCCTGAAGCTCGCAGACAGTAGGCAATAAAGTGCTTGGAAATATAATGAATGACACCAGCAAGTCTGAAAGCAAAAATTGAGCTAATGAGTATTTAAGCAATAAATGAAATTCGGGTATTTACATTCGTGAAAAGAATTCATTACTTACCGATATTTTTGTTCTAAATTGAGAGAGATGGGAAAGTCATGCAGAGAACATTCGATGCTTCTCTCTCTCGCAGCGTAGTCTCTCACATCCAATTCGATGCAGATGTGAATGTTCAAATCAGTTTTCTTTGTAAGAGTTTCCGTGCATCCTGGCTGCAGGCACTTTATATTAAAAATTTGAGGATAATACAGCAATGCATCTTGCAAAGCTTGATATCCATTTTGTCTTATTACATTCTCATTGATAGAGAGAAATGATATTTTTTGAATTTCTTTTCCGATGCAATCCTTATTGCTGCACTGATAGGTAATAAATCCACTGGGCTCACTGTCAAGAAAATTGCTCCATGTACGTGTTATAAAAGTCTCTGCGTCAAGAAAATACGGAGAAAGAGATGTGGAGTTCGGATCTTTTGCAATGGTATGAAATTGATTTAAAATTTTCAAGCGATCTAATAAAATTTGACTAGTGAGTCCTGTTTTCATAAAATTGAAGATTAATTGCAATGTAGTGTTGGCTGAATTTTCTATGTATGAATGATACGTTGGGTTATCCAGGGCAGAAAACTGTACGATGTGAACAAGTGAATCAAACCCACAGGTGTTTTTTACGAAAACTTTAATTCCATTGCGTTGGATTGGCATATTTTTAAATTTTTCATTATTAAAATTCCATGGATATTGGGCATTCTTAATTTGTATTAAACTGCAGATCAATCCATTGGGTAACAAAAATCCTTTTTTCCGTGATGTTTTCCTCTCATTCAGTAATTTGATTTCAGGGTAGGGTTGAAAATAAAAACCCTTTGAAATCATTTTTTTGCCTTCTATTTCATGTTTTCCGCTATTCTTGACTTTTCCCACGTTCTTCCTCACAATTTCCTCATTACACAAAATATGTTTTGGATGCGGGGCGATTAAATTCTGGTCATTGTTCCCTTTTTCCTGATTCTCGGGCTTCAGTCTTCTTTTTTCTGCAATGAACGTATTAGTGACTGCTTCTGCATTCAATGTAGGATTTTTTGAATGTATATCGAAATTTTCTGTAGTCTTCGGATTTCTCTGACCTTCTCCATTAGTTGATGAATCACGTTCTTCGTCTAAACTTCCAATATCTTCCAATAATATATCTGCAGAACTTGATATTAGTTTAGCATATGAATGATCCAAAAGTGGTGTGCTTGTGTATACTTGAGAGGTACAAAAAAAATTAGATGGGTCTCTCTTTGGGGTGTATGGTATATGTGAGTTGATTTTTGGGTTCTTCTCTAGATAATCGAGAGGAATGTCAAAATCATTTCCTTCAATATTCAACACTTCATCTCCCACCACTTCATAGTCAGCTTTTTCATTTACCATTGAGTTGTCATTTATAAATTTTAAATTTTGATCTTCATTATTTTTAGTGGAATCATCAGCGAAATTGTTGATCTGTGTGTCTTCATAATTCAGAATTTCAGAAAGAATTGTAGTGTTATGAATCGGAGATTCGTCTTTCTTAGCGTCAAGATTATCTTTCATTATTGGTTCAGAACTTTCACTCTCAACAATGAAAAGTTGTTTGTTCTTAAGTCCTCTCCATTTTTCGTAAGAGAATAAATCAGTATCATCAATCAAGTGATTTCTTTTTGGTGGAGGTTTTGGATGACTATTTTCATTTTCTTCAACAGTTTCATCCTTCAGAGTGGGAGTGGACAAGAGCTCTCGCTGATGGTTAAAATGTTTCAACTTGGCAGCAAGCAGATTGCTGCCACTGTTCAGGCTGTGGAGGTGTTCGAGCACGAATCGATTCCCTGGACAGGGTAAACGAATGTGTTCAAAAACTTTGTTTTGCAAGATAGCGAAATACCCTTCTTGATGAGCTGTTGAAGCATGTTTTCCAGCAACTGGAATTGCTGCAGCAGTCCACAGTGGAAACTCCTTGGCGATACGTGTTAACTCCTTGACAAAGTCTGGTAAGTAAAAAGCGTTTACAGAATTTCCTGACATGTCAGAAGGTGTAACCGACGCTATTAATTTTTTGATCCATTGATGGGTGCGTGTACCATTTTCGCCTTCTTCAAACGGTTTAGACGTATTACCTTTCTCTTCTAGATACGATGTTATTGAAGCCTCAATATCACAGATAATTCTTTCCCTAACACTCATATGACCCTCCAGCTCTTTTCTGGCATCTAAAACCGTCATTTTAATAGTTGACGTTGAAACAAAATTGTCTTCATACGGCTGTAATGCAACGATACAAGTAAGAAGAAAAATTTGTTGGAATTCTTCTATGCTCTGAGTATCCACCATTAAAGCAACACAACGAACAAAAAAGTTCTTAATATATGGGTGATCTTTGTGTTTCAAGCATTTCCACCTTGCCACCAGAGCCATGAGATGAGCCACATCTATTCGGATGAGAGTATTGGCTGGTCGAGAATTTTTCTTGTCTGTCGTCCTTGCCCACTCGAAAACGTCATCTATATAATCTTTTAAACTCTTTCCATTAAATGTCAAACAGGAAGACATTGGTATTCCACGTTCATAATCAGACCATGATTCACCTGGAGCTTTAGCTCCGAGCCGGACCCAGTATTTAAGCCATAATTCGATAAATTCTTGGGTATGGATTTCTGTCAGCATTTGATGTACGCAGATAGTTTTGCCCTCAAATCTGATTGTGACCGTGTATAGAAAGATATGACCAGTCATTCTTCCTGGACAAATTTCAAATGCTTGTGCAAACCGGCCTGAAGCATCAATCGAGATTGCTGATGATGTTCCTAATACTCGACAGTATTCGTTGAAAACGTGTAACTGTTCCTGGGTGCAATATAGAACGTGGAATTTCATACAACCAATCTCGTGTATGGTATTTATATAACGAGGATCTGTTGACATTTTTGGAGTGATTTAATCACATCATTTTTCTCATTGGATTTTATGCCAGCGTTTTCTTTGTGCTTCTCCATCCTCGCTTGTCTGTAGATATAATTTTCCTGAACAAAATGTGGAACGTCGTCTCCAAATTGCATATTATCCCTTAATAATTCATTTTGATAATTGGCAGCACTCTGCTTTTGCAATTTTTCTCCCACTTGCTTCCGTTCAGCTCCCCTGAGTGGTCTCTTCACATCTACATGGTAGTCTCCACGAGTGTCACGCGTTTTAATTGTCAATCTCAATCCGTTGCTGGTAGGTTCACTATTTGCTGTACCAATCATTATATTTTTGCACTTTGTTCTATCCTTGCAATAGGCAAAAAACTTCAAATAATATTTATCATCTTGAGGGTTAAAGAGAGAGCGTACGTAGGACCACTTTGCACAGAATGCACAATTAAAATTGTACCTTTTCCAGAATGCTCGAGTAATAACTGATGCCCATATTTCCGTCTTCAATCTGTTTTTGCTTTTAGACTCATCTGGCTTAATTAATGACCATTCTTCACTCGTAAGTAAGAGATCGAAAGAGTCACATTCCTGTAGATTTTCATTTCGTATGTCCTCTGGAACATAATCATCGTCTGGTTCTGAAGTACATAATTCTTCATGATCAGATTCTATTTCATCTATTTCATCTTCAATCAGATAAGGTTTCGTTTCCGGAGATGTACAAATTCCTTGATTACGTCGAGCTTGTGCCAAATCCCCTCGTTTGTCATACTTCACGTGTGTATAAACAGAACGAGGTATCCACCTTCCATCTAAGTCTTGGCTCATTGTTTTCCATAATGTGTCTCCATATGGTGGAAAATCGTTTGTTGCAAGACGATGAATATGTTTTTCGATCAATTTGATAACCTCTTTTTGAGACACCTTTGGTTTTCGACCCATGTTTGAATTGAAGTTCTAGAAAAAAAAATGATAAAATCTCTTACGGTCAAGGATTAATTTACACAGACACTTCACATTACATAAAAGAGAATTATATAATAATTTATGTATGAAAAAAAAGGCGGGAGGAAGGCGAAATTTGTATAGATCTATAATTAAGCCTTCCCTTTTTATATGTATTACTAAATAAACAACTAAATAATAAAACCTTTTTTATGGTTAATCTCCAGTGAAATTACAATGTCTTATAATACAATCATCACGTAGAGCTAGTAGTCGATTGTCTTTTGTTTTCTGAATAGCTTCGACAATAAAAATGGCACTATTTGCAAAAGTGGAAGCGCGCAATTTCAAATGTTCTTTCAAATTTTTTCCTTCAATTGTTAAAATATTTCAGCAATATTGTGAACTCTAATTCAAATGCAAAATTCCATTGAGAACATTTACTGTAATTGTAATTTTCAACTAAAAATGTAATTTGACGTGTAAGATAAAAAAGGTTAAGTTCTATTGAAATTGTATTGGATAGACATGTATTATTTGAAAATTGTTTCTTATATGAACAAAAAATGATAACAGGCCTATTCAATTTACCATTAGGCAGTGTAATATAAACATTTTAGCAAAAATAACTGAGATTTTTTGGGAGAAATTACCTGAATCGCACCATACCCGCACTATTATGAAGAGGATAAAAAATATAAATAAGAGAAAATTATAGTTTTTTCCCATGGCTGCTGGATTTAATACCAGCCTCATATACTTTACTTAATTTTGTTCCTGCGACTAACTTTTCAAGATCTCCGCTTCCAATTGTAACCAAAAATTACAATTTTCCTGTAACAATGTATTATAAATTAGAACACTGAGAAAAATTTCTGAAATTTTATTTTAGTAATAAGAATATTTATGTGTTATAATATGTTTCTCTTTTCTACACATACCTCAATTATTTTTGTGGGGTTTACCGGTTCTCACTATGTTTGAACAATAAAATTTGTAACGTACTCCCAATGAACAAACAACATCAAAGTGGAGAGTATTGTTGTCACTAACGGCGGTAAATGTAAGCCAGTAATTTCCACCGCTTTGTATAATAGCAGGATATAACAACATATCCACCTGCATAATATCTATTCCAGTTACATACTTCTTTGTGATAACCGATCTACACCTTCTGCCAGCCTCGAGTGTTTAACTTTCTGAAATCGAGATACACAATTGTAATGTTTTTATCTGCATTCCGTTTTCCTTTACATATAAAGCTATAATCTCATGATGAATTGAAGGAAATATACTATGTCCAAATCTATGATTTCCATTATTAGATGTTTAAGATACTAGTAATTATCTCACTATTTTCTTTTGGACACATGACAAAAGCAGCTGTAGCATTTACGTCAACCTATATGATTTACACAAAGATGAAGACCTTATACTTTTTCAACTTACACATGTATTCGGATAGTCAATTTTCTCTCTCATTTGTGCCTGCTTACCATATCGAAAGATTTTCGTTCTTCAAAGTAGCTCTCCACGCATCCATAAAGGCACCTTCATATTTTCCTCGCATTTCTTTTAGAAAACACTCTCAAAGTCTCCATCGCTCTGTAAGAAGACATTCAAATATTGCTTGGTGTGACAAGAGATACTTGTAGCGAGCACAGAGTCCTCGGGTAAAATTTGTGACCTGATTCTGAAACACACACGTACCGCTACGCTATGGACTTGCTGCAAAAGAGATCATAACAGCCAACGGCACAAATGCGACAATCCATTTTACTGAAACTATCATCGGTGCCGACCTGTCCATCCTGTCGAAAAAAAAGATTGTATATAATAGTACGCAACAGTTTCGGAGAGTCAAACAACAGAGAGTCAAACAACCTGTGTATTTGTGTTTAATAAGAAAAAAGAAAATAAAACAACGTAGCCGTCTGAAGTCTCATCCGATTTGGAAACATTTTTTTCTTTTAGTTGAAGAGCATAAAATGCTTAACATTGTAAAGAAATTTTGAGCATATCAGCAGCTAATATCTATCAACATCTAGAGAGACATCTTGAATTTAATCATCAAGATATTGTACAGATGCCAGATGATTTATAACCAAATTTCATTAAATTAACTAAATTTCGTACACGTAAATTGCATACACAAAATTCATTTGAGTCATAAGTCATCGATAGAACTCTTTGGGGGGAATCTACCATAAAAAATTGATTTTTTCAAAAATAGATTTATCAGTTATGAAAAAAATACAAATTCTAAATATAAATGCCCGGCCATATCTATGTAAATCCATTTAATGTGATGGTCACAACGTATCGTAATACTTAAGTGCTTATAAGTATGAAAATTTCAATTATATAAATAAATTACGTTGAATCCTTGTTCTAAAAACGTTTGATTGTTTAGTGTTAACACATTTGGAAATAAAGTAGAATTAAAAGTAGAATTAGCTATATGACAATATACGCGATTAATAATTGGATACATTAGTCTTTGGTAAGCTTCTATATGGCAGTGTTTCATTTCCCTACCAACGCGGAGGAGTCGACGGTACAGCTTGCTGATTAATTAAGGACGGTCCACTACGTATAGCAGCATAACAAAAATTTCTTTAACGTGATAAACTTGAAAAGATATGTATCTTTTTAATTAAAACTTCTTACCTCCAAGCAATGAGAGGTGCCAATCTCTCGGTCAATCTCTGATAATTTCTCTCCAGCTCCCGCTGATCGGGACCAATCAGATTCTTATTGCGCCGCAAAGCGTCGAGACACTTTTTCTGGAAATCTTTGAAACACAAACGAAGCTTGTGCTGCAATCTGGTCGGCTGCGCATTTTGTTCGCGCAAACCGGAAAGAAACACGACCGCTACTTCAGCGAGTCCTTGATTAACCGTCGTGCCAATGCAACCTTGAAGGACCATTTGCAGCATCTTTGCGTCAGGTGGTTCTTGAGCGGTTGCAGCAGCCACCTAATTAAGATTACATAAAAATGTATTACATGTGTACTGTAAAAATATTAAGATGTGAGAAATCGATCAATACCTCGTCGGCAGTCTTCTTCTGTATGTCTTCAATTGCCACTTCGATGGGACTCAGGACTATCTGTTTTCGAGCCACAACTCGAATTCTGGTTTTCAGATATAGGAAATGTGTCGCCACCGTTAATATAGTCTTCCGTTTACACTGTTCACGTAATTCACCGTGAGCTTTGCCACCAGGAGTAAAAGGTGTCGCATAAACAAATCATTCTAAAAATAAAAGCCATTATCGAAACAAATTGTTAATTACTGTATAATTAATTACTGTTATCACAAAATAATATTTTGTCTAAATCAATACTCACTTATGTTGAAATTCCGATGGAAAACTGTAGATCTGTGTCTAAGCTCGTGTGCTTCGAAGTACGGCTCCACGTAAGTGATCTGTAACGGCTCGAGCGGAACTCCCTTTTATGAGCAAAAGGTTCTGTAGGTTAGGTTGCTGATTTCGTGCCACTCGTCGTCAGGAGAAGTATGTGCACTTTATTGCACTATAGTGCAGACATTAAAACGAAATATTGACCTTTAATTAATTTTTATTAGAATAGAGTTGTTTTCCAAATAATAAAAATTATATCGACGCTTTTTCCAAATGATTCTGCAGCGATTGGATTAAAAAAAATATTTTTTAGACACTTTCTGCTAATTATACGCTTAATTGATTTTAATTAATTGTGATTATTGTATGGTTTTCCAAACTCTGAAAAGTTTTTTCCAAATATTTCCAAATGATTTCCAAACAATTGGGTAAGATAATTTTCAATAATTTTTAATTTGTTTGCCAACTATACGTCGGTATATTTCTGCTCCATATCCCATAACCGTCCACACCAGTCTATCAAACAGCCACAATCTTTTTCCCCAGTCTTTTCCAAATCTTCTCTTCCCTATCCCCCAAACCTTCCCCATCACCGCTGCCGCCTTCTTGATCCTTTCCCTTACCTGTGCTTCCTGCCCTCCATTCCTTTGAAACACATACCCTAAATATCGAAATTCCTTTACTTCTCCTATCACTTTTCCTTTCCATCTCCATCTTCTCTTACAGTCCCTCCCTCCTCCTTTCTTAAACCTCATTATTTTTGTTTTCTCCACATTCAGCTCCAGCCTTTTCCTACCTAGGTAACCTTCCAATCTTTCCAGCATACTCCTCATTTGATCCTCATCCTCCGCCATTAACACAACGTCATCGGCATACGCCAACGTATATATCCTCTTACCTCCTAGCACTATCCCTCCCCATTTAACCCTGCCCATTTCCTCCTCCATATCTGCTAGCATTACGTTAAATAGTAACGGGCTCAGCGGACACCCCTGCCTTACCCCCCTCCCCGTCCAGAACTCTTCCCCTACTTCGTTTCCCACCCTCACCCTACTTCTCGTCTCCCTCAGAATCTCCTCCGTCCTTCTCACCAGTCCTTCCCTTATTCCCCTTTCCCTCATTGCTTTTACTAGTACCCCTCTGTCTACCGAGTCAAACGCCGCCTTGAGATCCACAAAACATGCAATTAGTTTACCCCCTTTCTTCCCCAACCTTCTATTCACCAGGTGGTTCAACACATAGATATTATCAATAGTTCCCATTTCCCTTCTGAAACCTGTCTGGTTTTGTGGCACTATTCTCTTCCCCTCTAGCTCCTCTCTCAACCTCTCCGCCAGTATTGCCGTGTACACCTTATATAACGACGCCATTATTGTCACCCCTCTGTACTCCTCCACCCTTTTTCCTTCCCCTTTCTTTACAATTGGCGCGATTATTCCCTCTTTCCAATTTTCCGGCCATCCTCCTCCCTTCCACACCCTGTTAATAAATCTCCATGCCCAATTCTCCAACTCCTTCCCCCCGTGCTTCCATGCCTCGCTTGGTATTCCATCCCTTCCCATAGCTTTTCCATCCTTTAACTTCCTCATTATCCTCCTCATTTCTTCTTATCTTCCTCTTCCTCCTCTCCTTCCTTTTCCTCCCTCCCCCCTTCCGTCCCCATCCTCACCCTCCCCTCTACTCCTCCTAACAACTTCATAAAGTGCTCTTTCCATTCTTCCTTCTCAATCCCCTCCTCAATTCCCCTCCTCTTTCTTCTCTCCCTATTTACTATCTCCCAAACCTCCGATTCACTCCTTGCTTCCTCTGCCTTTCTCTCCCATCTCCGATTCTCTTCTTCCTTCTTCCACTTACATATCTCCTTAAACCCCTTTCTTTTTTCCTTGTAAACGCTGCCTTCTTCTCTTCCCTTCCTCCATTCCCTCAATTTTCTTCTCGCCTCTTTCTTCGCCTCACTGCACTCCTTGTCCCACCACCCCCTCCTCTTTTTCTTACTTCCCAGCTCCTCCTCTACCTCATTTATCGCCTCTACTATTCTTGATTCCATTTCCTCCCAATCCTTATTTAACTCTTCCTCTTTTTCCTCTACTTCCCCTATTTTTTCTATGAACATCTCTACTCCTTCCTCGTTCCACACTCACCTGTTCCTTTTCTTCCACCCTCTTCCTCTGTTTTCCTCCTCGTTCCCCCTTCTTAAAACCATTTCCAAAGGGTGGTGGTCTGAGTCCACTCTATCCCCCACCGTCATGCTCTCGATCTTCTCTCTTACCTCACCATCCCCTATTACATAGTCAATCACCGTATCTCTTCTTCCTCCCGTGAAAGTAAATTCCCCCTCCTCGTCTCCTCTTACATTCCCATTAAATATTTCCCATCCTCTCTCCTCTAAGCAATTTACCAGCCTCCTCCCCTCTCTATCCATCTTCCTATCCTTCGATTTTCTTCCCCCCTCCCTCTGCTCTCCCCCGTCCTCTTCCTCTGCACTTCCCCCTTCCTGTCCAGTCCTCGCGTTGAAATCTCCTCCAATTATCGTAAATCTTCCTTCTTCTTTTTCTTCCATTGTGTGTCCCAACTCCTGTACGGTCTCCTCCATTTCCTCCTTTTTTGCATATACTCCTATAATACTCCAGTTCTCCTCCCCTATCCTTACCTTCCCCTCTATCCTCCCCTCCCTATCAATCTTTATCTCCGTTCCCTTCTCTTTTATCCCTTTTCTCATTCCCATTATCATCCCCCCCATCGCTCTCCCTTTTTTATTCTTCTTCTTTGCCATTTGCACTCCCCATTCATACCCTTTTGGTAATCTTCCCCTTATTCTTTCCCATCCCTTTTCTCCTATCCATGTCTCTATTAAGACTACCACATCTTCTTTCTTCAGCCCCTCCCAAAAGTCCTTATCTTTATTTTTCAAGCCTGCTACATTCCAGAACACCATCCTCCAATACTTCCTACTCCCCCCGTCCTCGCCTCTTCCGACTTCCGTTTTGCTGTTCTCCATCTCCTCCCCTCTATCCTCCTCACTTCCTATTCCCCCGTCTCCGCTCTTATTTCTCTCTCTCTGACCTCCTCTCTCCCCTCTTCATTCTCCCCCCCGCTCTCCTTCCTTCTATTTCCCTTTTCATCCTTTAACACTCCCTCTTCCACATCCCACCTCCACCATACGTTTTCCATTCTTATTCTTCCTGCTCTGATCCACGCCCTCCTTCCCTCTCTCTCCTCTCTTCTCGCTATCTCTCTCAGTTTCCAATTCACCCTCCTTTCCTCCCATGTCAAATCCTCCGTGATTCTCTCCTTTCTGCCCATCAGACTCCTCTTTTTCTCCAACACCTCCCACTTTTGCTCTTTATTCTCCAGCTTCAGCAGCACCATTTCCCTTCCTTTTTCTGCATCCCCCCCTATTCTCTTCACCTCTATCGCCTTCACTTTGGCTCCTATTCCCTCCAATAACTTTTCTGCTTCTTCCCTCCTCCTACCTTCTTTTACCTCCAACTCCCTTATCACTATATTTCTTCTTCTTTCCTCCTTCTCCTTCCTTTCCAACCTTCTCTCCACCGCTCTCATTCTTTCCTCCACCTCCTCTCTCCCGTATCGTACCTCCCCCTTTCTCTCCTCCTTTCTCCCTTCTACTTTCTCCTCTAACTTTTTTACTCTTTCTTCCATTTTTACCTTCTCCCTCTTTAGCTCTTCTCTCTCCTCTTTCCATCTCTTCTCCTGCTCCCCGAATTCCTTTCTCAACTCCTCTATCTCCTCTCTTATCCTCCTTCCCTGTTCCTTCATACTCTCCCCTAACTCTATCATCATGTTCCTAAATTCCTCCTTTATTTCTCTAATGGCCTCCCTCAGCCCCTCTGCACCTGCCTCGTACTCCGTTTTAGGGGATCTTACCGTCTTCTTGCTTCTCTTAAACGCATCATCTCTCTCTTCCCCCATGCTTTTATCTAGTTCGTCTCTCTTCCTTTTCCACAACTCATCCAAAGTTCCCGCGCTCCCCGTGCTCCCCGTACTCCCCCTTCTACTTCTGTCCTTTTCCTTCACCTTATCTATCACTTTCCTCACCTCCGTCTCGCTTTCCTTCTCTTCGTTCATCTCCTCCTACTCCACGTATCACTTCTCCCTCTATCTATACTATCCTCTATGCCCTGCCTTGCGCTGCCGCACGCGTCCCGAATCCCCCGTCGAGTCGCCCCTCTATTCCAGCTATCGTCCGCGCCCAGCCGCGTGCCGTCGCCCACGTCCCTGCTCACCTACCGTGTCGCCCCTCTAGCCTAGCTATCGTTCCTGCCTTAACCTCCTCCGTGCCTTGCCACTTTTCTTCCCTTTAATCCCCTTTACCTGCTCCTCCTCTACTTCCCCTCTCGCCTCCTCACTCTCTCACCTCCACACCTCCTTGCTCGATCACTCTCTCCTTCCTCAGCCTCCCTTGCCACTCTTTTCTATACGCTTTATCTCTCGCTCACTCGCACGCCTGACAGCCTTAATCACTCCGGAAACGGAACTCCCGTCTCCCCTACTAAATTAACACACTAAACTATCAATATGACGTTATTTTGATATCATCTTGACTTTTTGTTCTACTTGGATAGTACTGCGTAAGTAGGGGAGAGTGGGCTCCCTTGAGCCACGGGGTCCAATGTGACAGTGCGAGTTTTCTGTATTAACGTTCTGCAAAATAGTGACGGTGGGTATGAAAACTTTCATTTTCAAAACATATAACTTCCATCAAAAAATTATGCCGAAATAAGCATATATACTTTAGTTAAAGGCAGATATGTAATTGGAGCCTTGCAAAGTAAATTTTTACTTGTCATAACTTTTTGATATGTATGGATTTCTAGGGATTCTAAAGTTAAAAAAAAATTCATAAGACGTTCGTCGGGATCTAGGTTCAGTACCAACGTGCGCACAAAAATGTTTAATTGTTCTGTATCTGAAATATTTACGATAAATAATATCGATGTTCAGTGAGGTCCAAATGTGACGCAGGTTGATGGGGTCCTCTGTGTCACGCTTACAGAACTATCTAACCTACCTACGTGACAGCGCGAGTTTCGATTGCGGAATAGTAAATGTTAGTGCCTAAATTTTCCTATAAAATGAAATAATTTCCATCGATAATCATATCTACACTTTCATTTTCTCTTTTTTTCACCCTTTAGTTACAGATCACACGTAATCGAGTCGCTGTGAGGCAATATTCGTTGATCTCTGCTAGGTTACGACAAAAAGTGAGGTTATAGGACTTTGTTTTCAGTTTTCAATTTCTTAGGTCATCTGATGAAACAAATATGACACGATTATTGATAAATTGGTTCTCTAGCACAGTCTTGGTTTTTCAATTGATCAAATATTTGTAATAAACAGGATTTAAACAGATCTATTCTACGTGTCACAGGGTACCCTACCTTTCACATTACATGTCACAGTGTACCCTACGCTGTGGCTTAATCGACCCCACGCGTGGGGTCCAATGTGACAAACGCAGCATTTCGAAATATTATTTTTGCAAAATATTTCTGAAAATTTACTACTTAAATCATTTACAAACAAAGTTTATTATATTAAACATCGAATAGTCTCATTTATATTATAATGAAGTTATTAAAAATTATTTTTAATGTAATTTGAAAAAACGTGGTTCAAGGGTGCCCACTTTCCCCTACTGCGCCTGTACCACACGTTAGTATCCCACAATTATTCGATAAGTACTAAAAGAGTACTGGAGGGAGTACTGGAGGGAGTACTGGTGGGAGTACTGGAGGGAGTACTGGGGGGAGTACTGGAGGGAGTACTGGGGGGAGTACTGGGGGGAATACTGGGGGGAATACTGGGGGGAATACTGGGGGGAGTACTGGGGGGAATACTGGAGAAAGTACTGGAGGGAGTATTGGAGGGAGTACTAGAGGAAGTACTGAAGGGAGTACTGAATGAGTATTGGATGAGTAGTGGGAAGGAGTACTGACGAAGTCAGTATGGTCGAATTTAGTAGTACTTTGAGTACTTATGTCTCCAGTACTTTCGCCAATACTTTTTCCAGTATTAAAACCAGTACTACTTTTTTATAAGGGATAGGTCGTCCTTAAACTTGAAACTCGACCATCTTACAATAGTTGTCTTCGTGAGCATTAATTATGGCAAATATATTGCGCCCGTGGCTATAAAAGTGCTAAACAAAAAGATAGTACGTGGACACAGAAAGAAGAGATTCGCGATCAGCTTCCGAGCCAACAATTGTCTGATTAATAAGTATAGTAAGTATAAAATATATATACGTATTGTAGTTATATATATATATATATATGTTATGTATTTTACATCTGTTTTAATTTTTATTAACCTAACCTCTTTTTATACAGGTTAAGACTTATTGTTTTATATGTGTTACTAAGCGGCTGCAAGACTCTTTTTAATTCTGCGCTGTTCTCAAAAGGTAATAATTAAAATTATATTTTTTCATACTTTCTTGTGTAATAAATCAGAATGCCAAGAGTACGGAAAGGGGAAATAGCTCAAAGTAAATAGGTAAACTATGACAGTTCTAACCCACCGCTGGGGTATCGGGTTACACAAGGGTATCGGATTTCGCGGGGGGGTACCGCGGGGGGGGGTACCGCGTTTTCGCCGCGCCGCGGGGGAGGGGTCCGCGGGGTGAGGGGACCCGCGTTGTTTGTCGCGCCGCGGGCGGGAAGGGGGAGGGGGTGACCGCGTTTTCGGGCACCGCGTGGGAGGGGGTACCGCGTTTATGCCGCGGTCCGCGGGGTGAGGGGACCCGCGTTCGCGTTTTTGCCGCGCCGCGGGGGGAGGGGTACCGCGTTTTCGCCGCGCCGCGGGGAGGGGCGACCGCGTTCGCGTTTTCGCCGCGCCGCGGAGTCCGCGTGCAATGGCCGCGTCGGTCCGCGTGACGTCACACGGCACGCTCCCGCTCGCGTTATCTCCCCCTCGTAGATGTTCTTTCGCGCCCCCGTCCCCCGTTCGCGCGCGTCTTCACGGTCGCGTTATCTCTCTCTCCCTCGCGCGCGGTCTCTCGCGCTCCCGGCCCCCGTTCTTTCTCCCCCGTTCGCGCGCGTCTTCTCGCTCCCGTCACCCATTATAGTTAGATCATTTTTATATTATTTTAAGTGATTTATTTATTGGAAATAAGAGGAAGAATATTTAATAATTTATATGAGACAGATGAGAGAAAACGTTTAAGGATCGCGCGACGAGTGCAGCACGCTCATTCTTATCGAGAGTTACCGCTCTGTAATTCTAAACCGCTGACGGTGGACAAGGGAACGGTAGACAGAAGGAAAGATAATTTTAGATACAGTGATATGCATTTTTAATATACATTTATTTCTTAAAGTATTCTTATCAAAGCATACAATAATAGCACTAAAATAAAATTTTATAACATTTATGTACGTCTTTCTTCATTATAGTAACTATCAAAGAAACTTGCAAAAATTATAGTTTTATCGAACGCAAGATCATTAGCTGTAACAAATAATAAGTCAACGTTACTATTATGACTTTACAACTATCATGATTACTTATAAAGTACATTTATAATGCAAATTTCTGAAAATATTTTGCGGCAAATTTTCTTCACCTGAAACACATAAATGCAATAACACGATTAAGATAAGGATTCAATATTTTTTTATTGGAAAAACGATTAACTTACCAATACTCTTCTTCCTCCTCCTCGTAATCCTCCCCGAAGAGTCTTCGTAAATAAAAAATGTCGAACTCATTGTGCTCCCACAATACATCCTGCATTTCTCTAATTGCACGCCTCTCCTCCCGCACCCACCGCCAGTTATCAATATTAATAAATCCTGGGATATGGTAGTCCATACGCAGCTGTAAGATAAACATTAAAAATATTATTTTTTCTTAAAACACGCGCACGCACACACAAAGGGAAAAAATTATACCCACGCAATCTCGGGAGATGCGGATTCGCACCCACCTGTCCTCCATCTGCACCTCGATCCTTAAAAAGCGCCGCACCCATCGCGGCCACATCCACTAAACAAAAAGAAAAACATTAAAAAAAAAAGTGAACGCGTGGTCGCCACGCGCGTTAGAAGTGAAACTTCTGAAGGCAAGGCTTTGCCATAACTTTTCTGAAATTACTACAAAAACAATACAACGGAATTAGTCACTCCAAGCCGCCCGCAACTCGAAAATGTAGTGTTACACGCAGTTCTCACTATATCCGTCTCGCCACTCTCGCCATAGTGCCGTACGCCTGATCGAATTTTCGTGACGTGTTTTCGAGTCGCAAAATCGAACTTACTTACCGATCCAAAAGGAGTTTTACTTTGTACGCCTGTTGGTCGCATTATCGTGACACTATTTCGTGACGTTTTTTCGCGTCGCACAATTGAACTTACTACCGTGCCAAAGATGTTTCATTTCGCACGCCTATTGGTCGAATTTTCGTTACACTTTCGAGTTTCGTGTCGCAAAATCGAACTTACTACCGTGCCAAAAAAAGGAGCCGTCTCGCCAATGCCGTACGCTTATTGGACAAATTTTCGTTACACTTTTTGTATCGCGAAATTCGTGTCGCTTTTCCGTGTTGCAAAATCGAACTTACTACCGTGCCAAAAGAAGAAGCCGTCTCGCGAATGCCGTACGTCTATTGGTCAAATTTTCGTTACACTTTTCGTTTCGCGAAATTCGTGTCGCTTTTCCGTGTCGCAAAATCGAACTTACTACCGTGCCAAAAGAAGAAGCCGTCTCGCGAATGCCGTACGCCTATTGGTCAAATTTTCGTTACACTTTTCGTGTCGCGAAATTTGTGATTTCGTGTCGCGAATCGAACTCACTACCGTGCCTAAAGAAGTTTCACTTCAATAATGAGGTTTAGGAAAGGAGGAGGGAGAGATAGTAAGAGAAGGTGGAGATGGGCAGGAAAAGAATTAGGAGAGATGAAGAAATTTCGATATTTAGGGTACGTGTTTCAAAGGAATGGAGGACAGGAAGCGCAGGTAAGGGAAAGAATCAAGAAGGCGGCTGCAGTGATGGGGAAGGTCTGGGGGGTAGGGAACAGGAGATTTGGGAGAGACTGGGGAAAAAGATTGTGGCTGTTTGATAGACTGGTGTGGACGGTGTTCGGATATGGAGCGGAAATATGGGGATGGAAAGAAAGGGAAGGAATGGAAAGGACGGATGAGAGGTATATCAGATGGGTCTTGGGAGTGGATGGAAGAACACCGTGGTATCTGGTTAGGGAGGAGATGCAAAGGGAGAAGTTAAGAGGGAGGGCAGGGATGTGGGCATGGAGATTCGAGAAAAAGTTAGAGGAGGGTAGAGGAAGTGATCTGGCGAGGCCATGCTGGGAGGAATTGAAAACAAGGGAGAAGGAAGGGAAAAAAGGCTCAAGCTGGGAGAGAGAAAGAGGAAAATTCTTCGAAGACAGAGGAGTAGAGTTGAAAGAACTGGAAAGGCTGAGAGAAGATGGAGACAAATGGTTTTACAAACTGTTTGGAGGAGATAAGGAGTTGCAAAGGAGAGAGAGATGGGAGAGAATCGAGAATTCAGATTATAATAAATGGTACAAGCTAATAAAAGGAGAGGGTATCCCGGGATATATGAAGAAGGGATGGGGAGAGAGTAGATGGAGAAGGGTGGCGAGATTTAGATTAGGGAATGAGATGAGAGAGAGCAGATACTGGGAAACGGAAGAGAAGAAGAAATGTAGGTTATGTGAACTTAGGGAGGAAACGTGGGAACATGTGTGGGAAGAATGTAGGAGATGGGAATCAGGAAATGGTAGTTGGCAGGAAGCGGTGGAATGGGTTTTACATGAGGAAGGGGGAGGAGAGGAATGGATGATAGAACTAGAAGGGGAAAGAAGGGGAGGAAAAGGGGAGCCGGAGGATTTAGAAGAAGGAAGAGGTGAATGGAAAAGGGGGAGGGGGAGGAGGTAGGGAGAGAGAGGAGGAGGAGGAAAATGGAATAAAGAAGAGGTGAACAATTAACTTTGTTACAGACTACCCAGGATGGAATACGAGGGGAAAGCAATAGCAGAGGCGGTGGAAAGGACTGTAGAGGAGAAAATAAGGAAGTTGTCGATGGAGAAGAAAGAGGTTGATAGGAGGAAGGAGGAGAGGATAGAGGAGCTTGAGGAGAAAGTAAGGAAGCTGTCGAAGGAGAAGATAGAGGTTGATAAAAGGAAGGAGGAGAGGATAGAGGAGCTTGAGGAGAAAGTAAGGAGATTGGAGAGAAAGGTAGAAAAAATGGAGCAAAGTGGAGGCAAAAGGAAGAGGGAGGATTGCGACGAGAGAGGGGCTGAGAAGAAGAAATGGTGGGCGGGGGTGGGCGAAAGGAACGAAGATGAGCTAAGGAAAAGGAACGTAATTGTGAGGGTCGAGAAGGAGAAATGGGGAGGCAAGGAGTCGAATTGGGAGAAAGTGAAGGAGCTATTTGCGGAGGGGTTAAAGGTGAAGGTGACGGTGAGAGAGGTGGTAGTGGTGGGACAGAGAGGAGCCTGGATGACTATATTGGTGAAGCTGGGAGACGAGGAGGAGAAGTGGCGGGTGTTGGAGGCGAGGAGAAAGGCAGGGAACAGTATAGGGGTGAAGATTCATGAGGATAAGTCGGTGGAAAGGAGAGATAGAGAGAGAAAGAGGAGAGAGAGGAGAAAATGGAAGGGAGAAGGCGTAGGAGTATAGGGAGATCGGAGGAAGATGAAATCGCAAGCAGGATGGAGGAGAAGCTACTCATGAGCTCCGATGATGAGGAGAAGGGCAAGAAGAGAGAGTGGGCTAAATAGGGAAGAGCGGTGACGGGAAGGAGGGAGGATCAAGGATGGGGCAGTTGCAGAAGTGAAGGAGGAAGAAGAGGAAGATTGCCATGGGGAGTCGGTTTACATTAATAAGTAATTGTAAGAGGTTTGGGTACGTTCCTCGCAAAAAACGCCTTGTAAACCTTATGGGGAAATACAATAAATAGCATACATACATACATACATACATACATACATACATACATGAAGAGTTATATACAGCAATCATACCTATTGTTACGACGTAGTTTTCGTCAATGTTGATGCGGTCTACTTCTTCGATGTAATTTTTGAAGCATTCGTGATCGGTGAAGTTTGTGGTAAACCTAAACAACCACCCGCAGTATCCACATTTGTGCTACATTAAAAAAAAAGGAAATATATAAGTCAAGATGTATATGCCGCAGCAGATTGCTAAAACTAGCCCAAACATACAAATGACAGAATAATACCATAATTATCAAGCACAACCTTGAAATTATTTTGTCATACTGGCAAGCGATTACCGAATACTTCTAAGCATTGAATGGATTATTTTTAAAAACTTTATATAGAATTTGTTAAAAGAATTTGTTGACTTACCCGAATTTCATCTATTTCTTTATATTCGTCCAATCCGTCTGGTCACGAATGTTACTCTCGGCGATTGTCCGCAAACACACACACACACACACACACACACACACACACACACACACACACACACACACACGTCACTTCATCAGTTACGCGAGAAATTGGATTTGGCATATCGGCAATAGCGTAAAACGCGTAAAATAACTAGGCAGATTTGCGGATGATAGCTGAGATGATTTGATTGGCTGACGTGGTTTGGCGTAAGTTACGCGTACGCTGGCGTATGCATCTTACGCCGCATGGGAAGGCAGCCTGAGCCGCTGCTCGGACTCATAAAGTCGTCCGACGGCTGGTCGTCCGCTGGTTGGAGTGCCTCCGCTCCGCCGGTACTCGCCTCCGGAACGCCGGTCGCTACCTCCGGGCCCGTCTCCGGCACCTCGACGCGTCGCAAAACTACACGCGGAAGCTCCGACACCCTCTTTACCGTCTCGCGTGCAACCCCGGAAGCGTGCGGCTGCAAGGTTAATCGGTGTTTTCCACGTGGTAAGTAGATATAGTAATGTATTCGTCGTTTAATTGTATTTCGGGTGCGTTCAGAGAGCTTGCAATTAGCGCTATTGCACCATTCTATCTTCATTGCTCATTAGATGTATGTAAAATAAGGTTAGAATGACGCAATAGCGATGATAGCGCGCGTATTGTCTAAATACTTCAAAGCAAAGATTATGGCCATCTCCAAAGTATAGGGTGTCAATTTGAAAACTTTCAGTCGAAATATCTCGGGAATTAGTAATGATATCAAAACACGATTTGGAGAGAATGTAGGGGAGCAAGGGGGACATACTTTAATTTTAAAAAATTTGACCTTGGGTGGAGGCCTCGAGGTCAAATAAAGGTCAACTTAATTTTTATAAATAGATACATGATTTTTTAAATATCTACGTTTGTAGCCCTTCTTATTACGAGTTCAACGCGCTGATCCAAAGTCGCCGAAGGTTAAATGACCAAATGCAGGCTCATAGTATTATTGTCTTTGTACATGTTATGAGACATCTTTTGCAGCTGCAGCTTGCGAATCGACAATGTTGAATTCATTGCAAAATGACCTAACACTTCAAGTTGAGTTGCTTCATTCACTAATTTTTGTACGGCTGTTTTTCTTTGCTATTGATCCTGTTTCTTCAAATTTTAATATTAATTGTTGGACGTAGGTGTGACTGACATTTTTTTTCTAGTTTACTTAAACTGGTAAGTACAATGAGTGCTAATTTCTACTACAAGCGTTAACATGGTGATTTCGCGTGCCAAACTAAGTCATCATGACATTGCCCATGTCCACGAACATAAACACGAACAGAAATAGCAGTCTAACAACAAGATCCGTTCGATTTCGATTTAGTTTCGATTTAGTAGAGAAGCTGCTGCTGCAAAAGGTGTCTCATAACATGTACAAAGACAATAATACTGTGAGCCTGCATTTGGTCATTTGACCTTCGAAGATTTTGGATCATAGCGCGTTGAGCTCCTAATGAGAAGTGTTACAAACGTAGATGTTTAAAAAATTATGTGTTAATTTAAAAAAATTAAGTTGACCTTTATTTGACCATGACGCCTCCACCCAAGGTCAAATTTTTTTAAATCAAAGTATGTCCCCCTTGCTACCCTATATTCTCTCCAAACCGTGTTTTGGTATCCTTACTAGTTACCAAGATATTCCGACTGAAAGTTTTCAAATTGACACCCTGTATATAATTGCTAAGTGTTTAGGACTGGTTTTATTCTAATTCTATGGTTTTATTAATAAGCTGTATAACTGCAATTAAATATAATTGTTTCTCAAAAATTACATTGAATGCTTGATATATGGATTTTCTGTAATGAATGGAAAGTTGCAATGTAATAATGAAAAATTTTAGTAAATGAGTTTTCAGTACTTATATTTTTCAAAAATCTTTGAATTTTTGTTCCAGGTCAGAAATTATAGGAGCTTCGATTCCGCCCGTTGGACGACTTCCGTAAAAAGGCACTTTGGATCAATGGCTCTGGCGCCGCCATTTTGTCAATAAAAAATTAATAAAAAATCTTTTTATACTTTAATATATAGATGATAAATAGAATTAAACCGATTTTCATTTATGATTATTGTCTTGTCTTGTTGATTAATTTCTGTGTAATATCGGCAATTTGTGTTGTTCCAGCATTGCTAAATAACTTGTAACTTGATAAGGACCTAAAGCAGAGATCGAAACGTCGTTGTGATTAATATTAAAATTATTGCCAGTTAGGCCGACGAATTTTCGTGTTTTATTATTATTTTATTACTGGCGAAGAATTACTTTATTGATTTTGATACACCTGGCCTAGTAATGGTGTTCCAACTGAAGGAAGGTTTCTACAAGAAGATTACTAGATTGTATGAACTTGACAAGCCTTTGCTGCTAAAATCATGGATTAATTTACAACACAAACTATGTTCGACGAGGCAACAACTAAGGTTTTTACTTCGCTGCAGACGGGGGGGCTTGTTTCCGTCTCACATTCTGCATCTCCGCTACAATATTAAACTTTGTAACATACGTTTAAACCGGGAGTTAGATAATCATAGGCATTGTTTTCAATGTTGGTTATTGAACCTAGAGATAAAAGATATCAACTATGCGATTTCTTGTTTACAATCTGAGGGTCGAAAGATCGAAGACGCGTTGCGTGCGTCCTTACCGACAGCTATAACAACTGAGTTTTTCTCGTCCAACAAGAACAAAATAGTGTACTTCAATAACATGACCAAACATAAATTAATCAATAAATTTAACAACTTAAAGGCTAAGCATAATGAACAATTAGAGACTTTTCTTAACATCAACACGAACAAATGGATAGTCAATATCAGCAATAACCAGATCCCGGATAATGTTTTAAGGATTCTAAGTCTAGGCAACAGGTTTGGACTACCGGTCAACCCACATAATAAAAATGACCGGTCTAGAATTGTTTTAGACGTCCTCAAGAATTTCGAACAAAATAAGTATATGTTCGCAAATGAAAAAGTTAATGAAGTGCGCTGTTTAGTCTCTAATTCACTACATGATTTCATAAAAACTAACAAGAGATTCAGTTCTATTGATCGGCACATTTTTCAGTTTTCAGTTTGCAAAAAGTACCTCAGTGTCAACTCTGACCTTTTCGTCACTAACGCGGATAAGGGTCAGACTACTGTCATTTTAAACAGACATGACTATATCACGCAAATGGAAGCGTTGCTTAGTGATCCATCTACATATAGAAAATTGAACAAAGACCCGATAAAGAAGATCACCTCGAATCTTAACAGTTTAGTGAAATCATGGTTGAACAACGATATTATAGATGCGAAGGTTTACAATGTACTGAATTGTAAGTAGGGGAATAACAGTACCTTCGGCGGTCGGGTGCAACCGAGGGGAAGCGGGGGGGGGGCCGCGCGCACGCGGGGGAACGCCATAAGAGATGGGCGAGGGGGACGAGGGGAGGAGCATGGGGTGGGGATGGGCGAGGGGGGTGAAGGGCGGACAGGTGCAAGGGGAAACAGGGGGGGTGAGGGGGACAGGTGTGAGGGGAAATTTCCCCTGTAACCGGACAAACATTCCCCTGGAACTGGACAAAGGTGTATCGCTGTCCAATCAGATGCGAGTATTTTGTGGGAACACCTGTCCCTAGGTGGGTGATGGGGAAGTTCGCACCGCAGTGTTGCCACCTCGCGGTAACCTGAAAGACGTAAATTCCCTAGGCGGGTGATGGGGAATTTCGCGCCGCAGGGTTGCCACCGGGGGTGGGGGGGGATCGTCGTTCCCGGACGCTCCGAGAGGGCGCTCGGATCGGCGTTATCGACCGCGTTATCGGCCGCGAGCGGAAATCGCGACTAATTTTTTATCGCGCGCGTTCGAACTCGTTCGAGGTCGCTCTTGTCAGTTCCTCCTTTTGTTTTTTTCGCAGGATGCGGCGAGCGGATGTCCCCTTCCCGGAAGGATGTATCCTGTAGGTACATCCTCCGTTGAGATAACAGCGGATGTCCCCTTCCCGGAAGGGTGTATCCTGTAGGTACATCCACCGTTGAGATAACGAACGAGTATAAATTGAATTGGCGCGACGGCGTAAAGCGCATCGGAACGGGATAAGTTAATGTGGTTTTTTTTCTTCTAACGTGGTATGAGCGACGAGTACGTAGAACTTTGCAAACCGGTGCGCGTGAAAATCGGGAAACCGATCGCGAAAATCAACGACCCGTTCGCGAGGAAGTGTTGCGGATCGGATTTGTGGAGATTCAACGTAACGAGATATCTGATCGATCGCGAAATCGGAATTCCCGATCGTTGATCGAACCGGAGGTCTCTTCAATACCAAATATTTTGGAGAAGAGTGGCGGAGAATGGAATCTGTTACTATTGACTGAGACGCGTTAGCGGCGCTATTGCAGCAGTATCTAGAGAGAGTGGTGCGACGTAAAGCGCACCGGGAATGGGATAAGTTACAGTTGTTTTTTTAAAAATGAGGTATGAGTGACGAGTACGTAGACCTTTGCAAAAGTTGGATCTGGTCGAAAAGATACGGGAAACCGATCGTGAAAGTTAGCGAACCGATCAGGAGGGATGGGGATCCGAGCCGCGTCGACGTAACGAGATATCTGATCCGTCGCGAAATCGGAATCGCCGATCGTCGATCTCACCGGCGGTATCTCATGGCTGGTATATATCATGAAAAAATGATTATACGCGATGGGGATGTACTTACTGCTGATTTAGTCGCGTTAGAGAAACTGACGTAGCATTAGCGATGCGTACTCGCGAATGAACGATCGCCGTTATTACTCGTCCGAGGAATCGGACGGCGAACTGCGCTGTTACGAGTCCATGCCCAAGTTCTCGTCCGATTCGGACGACGAAGCGGCGAGAGTCGACGCGTCTTTGCCGTCAAACGTATGCGCGTCGGTGGCGAAGGAGGACGCGCGATGGAATCTGGCGACTCATCATCTGCGAAGGAAGACCGGGGCGCGAACTGCGCGCGAGCGAGCTTGGATAGAGACGACAATGGCAAATTCCGTTAGGGCGAAGGATTATATGCGTTGCCTGCCGCTCGAGTATTATCTTTACTATCAGACGGTGGACAGAGGAGAGAAGATACGTAGGATTCAGACCTACAAGTCTCGTCGTCTTTTCGAACGAGTGAAATTCAGTGTTCCCGAGGGTGGAAGACCCTTCTGGATGGGATGTGGGAAGAGTGCGACGAGTTGCTCGCCGCGGACGTCCGCGACGCGGACGGGTACCGCGCGTGGGGACGACGATGCGACGAGTGTCTCCGGCTCTTGCGGGAGAGTTGTCGAGTCAGTAGGAAAGCTACGTTAGTCCTAAATCACTCTGTGTGCGTGCATGCGTGTGTGTGTCACCGTGTGTGCGTGCGTGTGTGTGTGTGTGATAATCGACAGGATCTCGTTATCGTGACCCGTTTTCGGGCGCCGCGGGGAGGGGGTGGGGGTACCGCGTTTCCGGCGCCGCGGGGGAGGGGTCCGCGGGGTGAGGGGACCCGCGTTCGCGTTTTCGCCGCGCCGCGGGGTGAGGGGACCCGCGTGCAACGGCCGCGTCGGTCCGCGTGACGTCACACGGCACGCTCCCGCTCGCGTTATCTCCCCCTCATAGATGTTCTCTCGCGCCCCCGTCCCCCGTTCGCGCGCGTCTTCTCGTTCGCGCGGTCTCTCACGCTCCAACTCGGGTGATCTCGTTCATTCATTCTCCATTATATTTAAACTTATTTAATGTATAAATAATATTATATGTTAAGCTTTTTTAAACATATTTAAATTATAATGTTTATATGAATCATATATAATCTTTTTTTTTTACTATTTTTATAAAATTATTTGCCCTATTTAAGCATCACTATTACTAGCTTATCTAAAGGGAATGGAATCGGCGAAATAACGGAAAACAGATTTTAAAAATTATTTTATATTTTATATTTTATATTTTGAAGTTATACATTTCTTCAAATAATGTATTTGAAGTATTTTCGAAATAATTTTACCAAATTTCCGGCTCGTAGATACGCATTTCGAACAAAATTTGTAAATCGAATATGTCTTCCTCGCCGCTCTGCTCCCATATTAGATCGTTGGCTTCACGATCAATCGATCTGAAATAGCGAGTCCACCTTTGATGCTCCAAATTCGAGAAGCCATCGATTCTCACCTCATCACGATATAATCGCTGAACCGTCGCTGAAATCAGATTACATAAAATTAAAAAATGTTAAAAATATAAAGATACGAAGTATACATACCTGGCCACGAAGAATTTGAATTTTCACCATGTCTGTAACGCGCACCTCAACGATGGGTATGTTATCAACCCATACTATCTGTAAAAGTTATATACCAGTTAATATTTACAAATTTGCACTTTAATCGCGAATTGTTATACACACCCCAGTCGTTGGATAAGATATTTGAATCACATCTTCAATATAAGCCATTATATAGCAGTTATGTAACAAAATGCATGTAATAAGCCGTATGTTTGCAAAGAGAGACGGTGCTCTGACCCGAGGCAGAGCTCAATTTATAAGGAACAAAAAATGTAGAGAGAGGGTTGTACGTGATTTATCTGCGGCATTGAAAAAAACTAGCTGTCATGAAAAATAATCTTCTACTTACCGTTGCATCTTGCAATCGCGGGTGGATACTCTGAACCGCTATCGAATATAATGAGAAGCGAGGATGCGCGTGATTTATCTGTGGCATATTATGTTATGCGGAAATAATCCTTGCGAGAAAAAAGACAGCTATTGAACAGCTATCAAACAACTAAAACATCTTTAAAAACAACTAAAAACAACTAAAAAAACAGCTATCAAACAACTAAAAACAGCTATCAAACAACTAAAACATCTTTAAAAACAGCTATCAAACAACTAAAACATCTTTAAAAACAACTAAAAACAACTATCAAACAGCTATCAAACAACTAAAAAACAACTAAAACAGCTTTAAAAACAGCTATCAAACAACTATCAAACAACTAAAAACATCTTTAAAAACAACTAAAAACAATTAAAAACAACTATCAAACAGCTATCAAACAATTAAAAACAACTAAAACAGCTATCAAACAACTATCAAACAACTAAAAACAGCTTTTGAACAGCTAAAACAGCTTTTGAGAACAGCTAAAACATCTATATTATACTACAAACTATGTGGGAAAAAGGAAATAAAACATTTTATATATACATATATATAGTTTATTTAAAAAATCATAATTTTTTCTGGTGTCGCGACCACCAGTTAAATATTTTTAATACATTTTGTAATGCGCAATTCTTAACATGTTTTTCACATCTTATAGCAGAGCTCGGCAAGAAATGCACATTTCGGCCGATTTTCATTTGACTCCGCCTCCCGCTCTCCTCTTACCGCGACGTCCCGCGCGCAGCCTACGAGCTTCGCGAGGCTCAGGACCGTGCCGTTTCGCGACCGCATCACCGTACCGGCACCCCGCGAATAGTTTTCCGCATCACCCATGGGGTACTATTATTGACGCGTTTTTTTTTAAGTGGTATCCCCTGTAGGCCTAATCCACTGAAGACAGACAACCCTTTCATAAATTTAATTAATTGGAACTTTAATTAATGAAGAAGCAGAATTATATGTGTATATATATATATATATATATATATATATTTATATATAAATCTCTTAAGTGAAATAAAAAATACTCACATTCAGAATAACTATTTTCGGGATTTTTTACAAGCGACAGCAGGAACGTCGATCTGCATATTGCACGTAGCAAGACGCATAAGACGCGGTAAAGAATTGTCGCTTAAACAAGAACGTTTTTCATTTTTGATCAGTTTCATTTTTGAGAAAGAAGTCTCACACAAATATGTAGATCCGAACATAGAATAAATTCGGAGTCCAAAATTTCGAAGCTTGGGGTAGGATGATTTCGATAAAATTTTATAAAAATCTGCACCGGTTTTTTTAACCGTTTTAAAAGAAATATTATTTTGCAGATCACATAATTCATCCTGTAAATTAAAATGCTGTTCTTCGATTGGCGCTGTAAAAGGATTCTCAAAAAGAATTAATTCTGTTCGAAGTTTTTCGAAGCAGGTGAAACGCGTATCGAATTCTTCTATAACAGAATCTACGAAATGGATGTTTTCCTTGAAATTACAGCTACTGCCATGTTCTTCGAGAAGAATCTGGCAAGAAGGAAAGAAATGGAAAATGTTATTATTTAAATGAGATTTGAATAACTGTAATTTCCTTCGGAAAAAATCAACATGACTAACTAATTGGGAAATATTTTGATTTGGTTTTTGCAGCTTTAAATTGAGAAGCCTAAGTTGATTAGTCATGTCAGTAATAAAGGCAAGTTCGGAAAGAAATGTTATATCTTCTAAAACAGATATATATTCCTGAAATTTTGGATTGTTTATTTCTTGCAAGAAAAGGAGGATCTCTTTTCTTATTGCAAAAAATATTTCCAAACATTTTGCAGCACTAAGCCAACGTACTGAACAATAAAGTGGGACATCTGTGTGGACAGCATTATGTTCTTGGAGAAATAATTGAAATTTTCGATAACTGAGGAACTTGTGTCCACCTTTAATTATATTAATGATTTTAGTAACAGTCTCCATAGCTGTTGACAATTTGATAACTTTGCCGCTTAGTGCTTCCTGATGAATTATACAATGTATAATAGGGATATTAAAATTTCGCTGCTTTAATTGGCCGGCAAATCCTATTTTTGAACCTACCATAGCTTTTGCGCCGTCAGTCGTAATCGAAGAACATTTATTGAAGTCTACGTCAAACTTTTTAAGCGAGTCTTCGACTGCTAAAAAAATATCAAGTCCGGTTGTTGTATCATGTAACGAGACAAAATCTAAGAGCTCCTCGACACATGAGAAATCGTCTTGCACGATTCGAATAAAAATACTCAACTGACTCGTATGTCGGATATCGGTGCTCTCATCCAAACACAAAGAAAAATACATACAGGACTTTAAAAGATTTTTTAATTTTTCTTCTATAGAATTACTGAAATCAGTAATTCTCGAAGTAATAGTTTTTGCACTGAGGGGAATACGCATTGCTTCGTCAAGCGTCAAGGAATTACCGAAAGCTTTTACTGCTTCGATGATACAGTTTTTCACGAAAGTACCTTCGGTAAATGGCTTCGAATTTTGTGCTATAAGCAAAGAAATAGCATAAAAGGCTAGTAGGGATTTTTGAGAGGAAGATTTAGAAGAAGATATTGCACCTTCTTCAAAAAATAACCATTCTTGATAAACTAATTTCAATCCTTCAATAATACTTAACTTTTCTGAATGTGAGTAATTCGAGTAATCGACTGAATGACTATTTATGAAATGCCTCTTTACTGTAAATTTTTTTACTGCCGAAGGTTCAAAACCGCAAAGTAAACAAACCGTACGATTGGAAATGTAAATCTCCTCTCTAAATCTTCCGCACAAAATTCGAAGCCATTTACCGAAGGTACTTTCGTGAAAAACTGTATCATCGAAGCAGTAAAAGCTTTCGGTAATTCCTTGACGCTTGACGAAGCAATGCGTATTCCCCTCAGTGCAAAAACTATTACTTCGAGAATTACTGATTTCAGTAATTCTATAGAAGAAAAATTAAAAAATCTTTTAAAGTCCTGTATGTATTTTTCTTTGTGTTTGGATGAGAGCACCGATATCCGACATACGAGTCAGTTGAGTATTTTTATTCGAATCGTGCAAGACGATTTCTCATGTGTCGAGGAGCTCTTAGATTTTGTCTCGTTACATGATACAACAACCGGACTTGATATTTTTTTAGCAGTC
This sequence comes from Temnothorax nylanderi, assembly GCF_030848795.1. Classification (NCBI taxonomy): domain Eukaryota; kingdom Metazoa; phylum Arthropoda; class Insecta; order Hymenoptera; family Formicidae; genus Temnothorax; species Temnothorax nylanderi. Next base: position 62,532 of record NW_027249834.1, read on the forward strand.
GAAGACTCGCTTAAAAAGTTTGACGTAGACTTCAATAAATGTTCTTCGATTACGACTGACGGCGCAAAAGCTATGGTAGGTTCAAAAATAGGATTTGCCGGCCAATTAAAGCAGCGAAATTTTAATATCCCTATTATACATTGTATAATTCATCAGGAAGCACTAAGCGGCAAAGTTATCAAATTGTCAACAGCTATGGAGACTGTTACTAAAATCATTAATATAATTAAAGGTGGACACAAGTTCCTCAGTCATCGAAAATTTCAATTATTTCTCCAAGAACATAATGCTGTCCACACAGATGTCCCACTTTATTGTTCAGTACGTTGGCTTAGTGTTGCAAAATGTTTGGAAATATTTTTTGCAATAAGAAAGGAGATCCTCCTTTTCTTGCAAGAAATAAACAATCCAAAATTTCAGGAATATATATCTGTTTTAGAAGATATAACATTTCTTTCCGAACTTGCCTTTATTACTGACATGACTAATCAACTTAGGCTTCTCAATTTAAAGCTGCAAAAACCAAATCAAAATATTTCCCAATTAGTTAGTCATGTTGATTCTTTCCGAAGGAAATTACAGTTATTCAAATCTCATTTAAATAATAACATTTTCCATTTCTTTCCTTCTTGCCAGATTCTTCTCGAAGAACATGGCAGTAGCTGTAATTTCAAGGAAAACATCCATTTCGTAGATTCTGTTATAGAAGAATTCGATACGCGTTTCACCTGCTTCGAAAAACTTCGAACAGAATTAATTCTTTTTGAGAATCCTCTTACAGCGCCAATCGAAGAACAGCATCTTAATTTACAGGATGAATTATGTGATCTGCAAAATAATATTTCTTTTAAAACGGTTAAAGAAACCGGTGCAGATTTTTATAAAATTTTATCGAAATCATCCTACCCCAAGCTTCGAGATTTTGGACTCCGAATTTATTCTATGTTCGGATCTACATATTTGTGTGAGACTTCTTTCTCAAAAATGAAACTGATCAAAAATGAAAAACGTTCTTGTTTAAGCGACAATTCTTTACCGCGTCTTATGCGTCTTGCTACGTGCAATATGCAGATCGACGTTCCTGCTGTCGCTTGTAAAAAATCCCGAAAATAGTTATTCTGAATGTGAGTATTTTTTATTTCACTTAAGAGATTTATATATAAATATATATATATATATATATACACATATAATTCTGCTTCTTCATTAATTAAAGTTCCAATTAATTAAATTTATGAAAGGGTTGTCTGTCTTCAGTGGATTAGGCCTACAGGGGATACCACTTAAAAAAAAACGCGTCAATAATAGTACCCCATGGGTGATGCGGAAAACTATTCGCGGGGTGCCGGTACGGTGATGCGGTTGCAAAACGGCACGGTCCTGAGCCTCGCGAAGCTCGTAGGCTGCGCGCGGGACGTCGCGGTAAGAGGAGAGCGGGAGGCGGAGTCAAATGAAAATCGGCCGAAATGTGCATTTCTTGCCGAGCTCTGTCTTATAGTATTAGTAACATCTAGATTATTTAAAGATTCGATATCTTCGTAATCGGCATCCAAAGTCTCAATGTTTAGATTTTTTCTAGCTTTATTCTCAAGTAGATCCACCAGCCATTTTCGTTTCTGGCATCCCTTGACGTACACAAGAGTCGACGTCTCGTCGCCCTCTCCAAGCACGGCCGATGTAATTAAATGTTTCGCCATGCTGTATGACACGTTTCCATCCTCCCATCGTAGTCCATGGTGATTTGCAATCAACCAAGAAGCGCATGATTTGTCGGATTTCATGAGGAGACTCCATGGCATGGGACATGTAAAAATGTAATGCGCCAAAACGGTCCCGTTTCTCAGAACCGCCACCTCCTTTACGACAAATTTCATCCCGACGGTGAAGCCTTGCAGATCGACAAACGTTGGTACGATCATGACGAAACGACGGAGCAATCTGTATCTTATCGCGGTACATCAGTGCTTCTTATATCGCAATACCCGCTGATATTGCAATTTACATGATTTTGCGCACTACGTTCGACAATGGACAGTATTCGATTGCGTGATCATGCAAGATGAGACAATAGGCGGTAGTATTTGCCGGTACATTCTTTTTGCAGTCAAATTCTATTCGCACATCCACGGTGGCGCTCTTGACAGATTCGTTTTGTCGCGAGTAATCGATGATAACAAAAGGTCCTTTTGTCAGGAATGTAACCACGGTGCAAAGCGTATCGAAGCAGTCGTATCCGTAATAAGTTTTACAAAAACACGCATACATATCGAAAAGGACGGGCTTGGAAAAATTCCCCGTTCGCGCACGTCTTCTCGCTCCCGTCACCCATTATAGTTAGATCATTTTTATATTATTTTAAGTGATTTATTTATTGGAAATAAGAGGAAGAATATTTAATAATTTATATGAGACAGATGAGAAAAACGTTTAATGATCGCGCGACGATGCGGCACGCGCATTCTTATCGAGAGTTACCGCTCTGTAATTCTAAACCGCTGACGGTGGACAAGGGTACGGTAGACAGAAGGAAAGATAATTTTAGATACAGTGATATGCATTTTAATATACATTTATTTCTCATGTAATGCATCGTGTATAATATTATCTGCAGCATACGCCAACAGTTCGCAATCAATAATCGAATTTTTATCATAAAATTCACGCAAGATTCTAACTGCATTACATTTATCGGCGATACAATTTTGTCGTAAAATGGCTACAAATTGTTTAAATTTTTCACTTACGCCATGAACATTTTGGCATAGTTGAAAATACACATTCTCGACGCAATGTTCTAGTTCGAACAGGAAGAGTACGGTTGATGGTTTCATGTACAAGCTGGTGGCGCACGATGTCAATTTTACAATATCTGCGTCACGTATTTTAACGAGTTCCAGATCTCGAAACGCTAGCGATGATGGCGCTGGTGACTGCACGAGTCGCTGAATATCTGCACGTTTTTCGATGAATGTCACCCACGTTGCATGAGGCAGAATTATCCGATTGCCTCGGTTATCACCAATAAGTATATCCACAGAGGACATAGGTCCCACGTTGATTCCAACATCCAAAAATTTATACGCTGTCGATGTCAAGGCAAATTTTCTTCCCAAAATACGAGGCGTGTAGCGGGGTTTATCAAAACTGAAAAAATACAATTATGTTTATAAAAGTTTTTTTTTGCACAAGTATATACGAAAATTAGCAGTACTTACTCATTGTGCTGTTTCTCGCACGTTTCATCCTGAATCGGAACGTAGTAGTTCATTATACCCTCATACATATCGAAGTGGTATCTGTAGAATCCTCGGAGCGAATGGGGATACAAATATTAGCGGACCCCATTTTATTTTGCACTCCCCACCACACTGTAAACCGAGCGCGTTTCCAATAGGCAGATGTGACAAGTTTGATCTGAAGATAATCCCATGTGTTGATCCTTCATTATAAACATCACGAACACTACCTTGAATCGTACAGCAACATGTTTTAAGGTAGCTTTGTGCAAACATACAATTGTTTGCAGTTTTACTGATATGCAATACAGAATGTTTAGGACACCGCTTGTTAGTGCAAGTGAGCACGTTTCGAAATCCAACTTCTCTGCCACGCAGCAAACGCACTATCGACGAGCAATAACGTCCGTCCGTTCCCATACTCTCTTTTTACAGATATATCAATCAACTCTCAACTGCACGAGTAAATCTTGACTGCGCGCTAGAATCCTCGCAGACCATTTATACATACAAAAATGCGAATCTTGCAAATAGCGCCAATGTACGGCTGCTGCATGGTGACCACCACCACCACAATCCACATATATGTTAAATGTGATATCTTTGTCAAGAACATTCGTAATGAGATCGCCTCATCGGGCAATAGCATCAAATATGATTTTTTTTTTTTCAAGACGTGTGTTTTACGTGTCTCGCGATGATTTCATCGAACACATGCAAAACTGCAAATTTTGCAATTTCGCATAAGTCAATGGCGCAATATCGTTTTCAAGAACATGTCGCGACGTGTCTCGATGATTTCATCGAACACGTGCAAAACTGCAAATTTTGCAAATAGCGCCGATGTACGGCTGCTGCATTGATACAGATCAAATCACCGAAAGTCAATGGCGCGATATCGTTTTCAAGAACATACGTGTCCCGCAATGATTTCATCACACACGTGTAAAACTGCAAATTTTGCATTTTTTTTCGGAAGGCGCAAATGTACGGATGCTGAGATCACGGTGAAATTAGATATGATAAAAAAGCAAACGATGCATTATTAGTAGAATATAAAATGACGAATCTGGGACATACGCTCAGTAGTCGAAAATTGGAAGTCGTGAGTACAATAAAGTGTGTCAGGAAGAGGATCGTGTAATAAAATGTGTTTTGTAGAAATACCGCGAGAAATTAAATTGAAGAGAGCGGTGATAAATGTGCAATCAATGGATAATGCATGTTTCGCATGGTCAGTGGTGGCTGCTCTGCATCCAGCCCAAAGAAATGCAGAACGGGAATCGTCGTATCCTCATTACACGTCGGTGCTAAATCTTACAGACATTGAGTTTCCAATGACGATGGATCAAATTAAACAGTTTGAAAATCACAACGATATATCAATCAACGTCTTCAGCATCGAGAAAAAAAACAAGGAACTTGCTATCCTGCCAATACGGGTTACTGGTCGAAAGATGGACAGACATGTAAATCTGCTGTACGTGCAGGACCCACGAGACAACAATGGTGGGCATTTTGCGTGGATCAAGAACCTATCCCGCCTCGTGAGCTCGCAAATCAACAGGCACCGTGGTCAGAAATACTTTTGCGATCGGTGAGTATACATTCTAATAAATAATAAAAAATAATTTTTACGTAAAAAAAATATAGAAAAAATTTCATTATTTACAGATGTTTGCACTATTTCTACACGAGCGAGAAATTGGAAGCCCACACCGTCGACTGTCAGG
>NW_027249835.1:0-69419 GCF_030848795.1 Temnothorax nylanderi
ATATATTTTTATATAAAAAAATTTTTACTGGGCTGTCAGCATCCATCAGATAAGGCTTTTTAAGACAATTTAGTACTTGTTAGAAATATGTTGGATTGTGTAACTTCTATTAAAAAAGAAGAAATAATGATCTTAAGGAGGGAGCGGCACATCCATTTAAGTCTATTTTGTTCGTGAGAGATTGCATATATTTTCTCTTATAAGCTAGATGATATTTGTCTCAGAAGATAAAAACATGTGAACATACACACAATAAATCAGTGACGCAATAGATACATGAAAATAACATAAAGATTAGTTGGTGAATGATCCCTTTCTTTATCTGATTTCGATGTGGTAGTATTTCTTAAAAACACTTCAGGGTTCTGTTCGTTTTCATCTTTTAATGTTAAGCCATTATAAGAAGACTTATCCAAGCATGTAAACCTTTAAAGGTACCATGAAATGGTTACTATAATTATTCATAGAAAAGTATATCATGAAAAGAATCATTCATCTGAAATTATGACTCAATAATTCTAAGCGAGAGATGGTAAACAAGATCACCGCCGTAACGATTGTTATCTTTGTAACTCAATGGATAGTCGTGACAAATCCTTAATATGTTTAAGAATAACTTAACGTATATGAAATTAGAATACAGAGTTTCTTTTACATTTATGTGCACTTTTCACAAGAATCGTGTTTCTCAAACTATCACAATGAATCGTAATGGAATTGACAAACTTGTTTGATTGCAATCAATTGAATGAAAATGTATCTTGTACTGAGCTCAGCTTTTCGTTATAAAACCAGAAAGGTTTGTTATCATAAGAAGGACTTTCTTTCCGAAAGTTGACCTTCCTTGAGGTAAACAAATTTGGTGGCCTCTGTAAGAGAGATTGAATATAAGCCGACTGTAACGCACGTTACCTAAGGCTTTATTCAACTAGCTAAACTTCGATAGATTTCTTGGTTTACCTCACAAACAGCAGAATCTTCGCTTCTGTATAGGCACATCCTTGAAAGGATGACGTGACTGGCTTGCGCCGTAATTGAATCCCTCTTATTAATGTTGATAATAATTAGCTACGAGGGAATGCTCGAAACAGTAACGGCAGTAGTCGTCCTTCCTTCCTTTGAAATATACTGGAATACTGGCCCTCCTTCCTTCGTGTAATTAACTGAGCGGCCAGCTCTCGTGCTTCGTGGAACTTCTCGCTCGGATGCGGGATAAAACAATGTCCCTTTCGATCAAGTGATTAACAAATCTCTTGGATGATGCAACATCCGTTTTACTAACTGATCGTATACACGTGCGACTTGATCTACGTTTCGGTAACGAATGGCCTCGCGCTTCGACGAGATCGAGCATGCTCGGCCCGCGCACGCGCCTACAGCCTCACACACTGCCCGGGCTCGCATCGCAACCGAGTCACGGTCGGCTCACGTGACCGACGTCCCCCGAACAATGCCGACTGCGCCGCGCGCTTCTATATATACAATCTCTCTTTCTAACAGTACTAATTATCAAACTGTTTGTTAATTATCGCTAAACTAAGGTAATTTTCACGAAACTGTTTGATAATAAGTACTATATAATTTAGTTGGCTCAATTAAACGCAAAATTTGATTTTTTTAATGTTTATAATTATTACAAAAGGTTTTGTTATTATTATTAAAATAGGTAATAATAATCAAATATTTAAAAAAAACCGATTACTAAATGCATCTCACGAATTTACCAAAGCTTTTTTTTCAATGTGCCGCTCATTAAGCGATTGCATTAATTCTTACAGCTACATATTAGTTTTTTATAATTGTAAAAGAAAAAATACATTTCTATACGTATAAATAACAAAATTTCTTTGTTATTTTATATATAAACTTAATTTACAAATAAAATATTAAATTTATTCGACGATCCATATTGTAATTGTTTTGTTATTTAGTAGAGTATAATCAAAAGATTACGACATTCTAATTTAATGTAAATAATGCTTTTATAAATTAACTTTTAATTTAACTTAAATTAATTTAATCTTAACGTAACTGAGTCAGTTTTTTGTTAATACAACTTTTAACTAAATTAATAGGCCATTAACTTTAACTTAATATATTGTTAGTTTAAACAAAATTAACTTATCCAATTCTGCTAACTGCAAGGATAGATAGACTGTGTTTGTATGCGTATAGGATTCTGTTTTACACGCATATATTTATGCAAGAAGATATTCTTTTCGAACTTCTTTGCAAAAAAAATTCTTTTTATGTTCCCGACATTATTGGTAAGGGAGTATTGTAAGGGAAAGTTATAGAAACTCATATATATATATATATATATATATATATGAAAAGAAACTTTTTTTACAGAGATGCTGTCCGATCATGTAATAAAATGTTTCGAAATGAATACTCTTAAATGTCTCTAACCGCGTGCTGTTATCAGTTTTTATATTATTTTTAGCTGAAAGATGTTACAAATTGTTGCGTTCACTGTGCTCTCCGCGACTGATTGTGAATTGTAATTTCTTTGATAGATTTGCGTAAGATAAGCAATATATGATAAAGTTCTATTTTTTATTACCGTAAGTACATTTACGTTATTAAACGATCTTTTCTTGTCAATTTTTACTCCGCGTAAACGAGTGAATTATCGTAAGTTACTACAGAAGTAACGCTCACGTAAACGTAGTAATAGTGTGCCTCCAAAGTATGTACATGCGTCGGCTTTCCACGCGTGAAAAGTTGTAAACCTATGTGGCACCTCGTTTCATATCGACAACATATATCAAGCTTAAAGTCATTGAAATCGGTGAGGTCGCCCTTAATCTAAAGTTGTACTATCTTTAACACTGTATATCTCGAAAACCAGAGCTGTTAGCCTTATAAGACCTATGTAATTTTTTGTTCAGCATTAAAAGTACTACCAGAAACCATCGTCAAATTAAGGCGCCAGGGTTATCGGAATCTAACCGACACACGCGTCGTTCTATCTTTTTTTTTTGCAATGAGTAAAGCCAGCGGCACACGGAGCATGTTTTCCCATACAGCACAAAATGTTTTCAAAAAATATTTTTGAATATTTCTATAAAAATATTGCAAGAAATATTTTAAAATGGTTTTAGGAATATTTTAAAAAAGTTAAAAAACCTTTTGTGATAACATTTTGAAGAATATTTTAAGAATCTTTTAAAAATATTTATAAAAATGTTCTTTTTTATCATCCAGACAATATTTTCTTAAATATTTGAAATATATTTTTGAAATATTATAATTTAAATCTACATATTTATTGTTTTATAATCTAGTTCCAAAATATTTAAAAATATTTTAAATTTATTAAACTCGTAAAAACTCGTAAACTATTATTTACTGTATATCCCCGTAGAGTTCACAGTCTAGTATCTTACGGCGTTTTTGAAGGGACGTATCCAACCCTATCCCACTCATCCATTTCCTTTGGACCAACGGTTTAACGTCTCTTCCGAAAGACGGAGCCCAGTTTTCCCGCACAAGATCCTATCTTACACGGAGGGCGCAGTTTCTTCGGAAAAAAAACTTTTCCATGTTACATGGCTCTAGTGGACTCGAACCTGGTTCCTCAGATTACGAGTCTGGCGCTCTACCACTAGACCACACTGCCGCCCTATTTTAAATTTATTATTGGTTCCATAATCTTTTTTCAAATATTTTTAATATTATGAAATATTCTTAATTAAAAAATGCATGGTAGCGCATTTTTCCGTGCTAGTTTAGAAGTAAAAAATTTCCTATAAAAAAGTCCGTGAGAGCCCTACTCTACGGTTAATAGCTTAGGCGCTAGCGAAGCTCGAACAAGCGCCTTGTACTACGTGTGGCACTGTACGGGCGGGCCGCGCGGCGCGGCGCGGTGCTGCACGCTTTCACGAAAATTGCGATATCTCAGAACCTATTAGAGTCTCCATTAATTTTTTTTTTTTTAAGAAAGGTTACACTATAAGGAATATTTTATTATGTTACAAAATTTCTGACAAATTGGTCCCGTTCGAATAAAAACGATTCCAAAAAATATTTTTACTTTTTTTTGGTCAAAATTAAAAAATTTGTTTTCAATAATGCAATAGTCTAAAAAGGCATGATTTCAAGTATAACATATTTAAATTTTATTAAAATCCGATGAATAGTTTCGTAAATATTAATACTTAAAAAAATACTTAGTAAAAAATTCAACATGGCGTAACTTTTACAATTTTCAAAATTTTTAAAAATTCTTTGACCTTTTAATTTCTCTTATCCAATACTATAATTTCACCAATTTGCAAATCAATCCGGAAACCACGTCCAAATCGTGATATTTCTGACGTATTCTTTTACAGTTTAATGGCTCGTCTACAATAGCCGAAAAAGTATGCAGTAAAGTCCGGTCTACAATAAGTTGTATCGTAAGTCGTAAGTCATAAGTGAATCGACCAATCAACATAGAGTGTTGGTAAGATGACAACTCAGCAGTCGTTCTACTGAACGCGACCGTGGTCACAACCGCGTCATATCCCTGTCGTAAGTCGGTGTCATACATATTGGCCAAATGCCAATATTTATGACCTCAAATTCGACTGTGATTGGTCAATTCTTGCGACTCACGACTTTGCGACTCGCATTGTAGACCCAGCATAAAACTTTGTTACGTGCAATGGCCTTAATAGACTGTAATTGGTCAATTTCTTACGACTCTTACGACTGCGACTCATTGTAGACCTAGCCTTACGTGCAATGGCCGACGGTCTTAAATATAAGATCCGATTTCACGATGACGCTCGACGCTGGATTCGAGCGTCAAACAGCGCCAAAAAGCTAAACTGTGTTTAGCTTTGACACTCGACGCTCGAATTTAGCCAATCCAGTGGTTAGGTTATATTTCGCGTCCCTCTGAATCTATCACGTGACCAGATTTGACGCTCGAATCCAGCGTCGAGCGTCATCGTGAAATCGCACCTTTTAAAGGTGCGATTTCACGATGACGCTCGACGCTGGATTCGAGCGTCAAAAAGCTAAACTGTGTTTAGCTTTGACACTCGACGCTCATTTCAGCCAATCCAGTGGTTAGGTTATATTTCGCGTCCCTCTGAATCTATCACGTGACCAGATTTGACGCTCGAATCCAGCGTCGAGCGTCATCGTGAAATCGCTCGTTAAGGGGATCTCATAGAGATATAAGGGTGAAGTCCCATGGAGCCAGCGTACGGCGTACCGGCGTATGGCGTAAAGAAGCTTGACTAATCACAGGGTTTACGCTCGTTTTCGTTACGCCAGCACAGATGTTACGCTGGTTTTTGAAGCGTTTCGGCGTTTAAGCTACAATGATACACACCCACGTACACGCATATGGAATATTGCTTCATATATGAATGGTGTTAAAAATTGCGCTGAAAATTTCATTGGCTGTCCCATGGGGCGTATTTATGCCGGCGTAATGATCAATAAGCCAATCACAAGACCCCTTGACCACCCATTTTGAAAATAAGCTTTGTAAAACAACACTGTGATTGGCTTATTAATCATTACGCTGCTTAAATACGCTTCATGGGACAGCCGATGTTTGTACAGTGAGGAGCATAAATGAGTTCCGTTACCCGGTGAGCTACGGTGCAGAGCGGTGCAGATGAGCGCGCTACCTCTAGGTCGGTTACCGACCTACTTACAGCCACGGTCGATAAAAGGTTCAAATACAGAACCGCGAACGCGTAAAAATAGTCAGTCACGCTGTATTGCTCGCGCGTGCATTTGATTAAAAGAACATTTTTAATACAATTTGATACACACAATTAATATTTATTACATACAATATAACAATCATAGGTGATTATGTAATTATAATTGTATTATGCATCTGCAACTATTATTCCACCGACTAAGTATGTGTTTACTGGAATAATATAATTATAGATAATATGATAAATATAATTACAACATAATTACCTATAATTATTCTATTGTATATGAAAAATTGTTCGCGATATTTTATAATTTTTACGATGTCGTATTATTTTCAGTATCTTATTTATAAGTAAATAAAATATTAAAACTAAAAGCCAAGTAATGTTACGGCCGATATTCCGAGCAATATTAGAGTATTAATAAAAAGCTATATATACATTTTGAATTATAATTATCGAGTCAACGTTTCGACCTACTTGGTCTTTCTCAGGGCATTACACTCAAACTTACAAGTAATATAAATAAAAATAATTATAACTGTTAGAGTTCACATTATCAACACTGAAAATTATAGTCATCGCCGATGAACGATTACGACACGCAAAAGAAATAAAGTCAAAACCAACTTCGAATTAAACGCCGTCACAGGCCACATAATTACAATAATTGTTACCGATTACAATAAATTCTGATCTGAGTTGCAGCTGACGGAGATGCTAATTTCGTGCATTTTCTGTATATTTTAAAAGGGGCAGTCCTCTGTATGATCCTGGTATCAGCCATGCTCAACGTCGGAAATTGTCATGTCCAATATTAAATGGAAGTAGAGATCGGTTTTGCGTCAAGAACCTTTTAAAATATACAGAAAATGCACGAAATTAGCATCTCCGTCAACTGCAACTCAGATCAGGATTTATTGCAATAGGTAACAATTATTGTAATTATGTGGCCTGTGACGGCGTTTAATTCGAAGTTGGCTTTGACCTTATTTCTTTTGCGTGTCGTAATCGTTCATCGGCGATGACTATAATTTTCAGTGTTGATAATGTGAACTCTAACAGTTATTATTATTTTTATTTATATTACTTGTAAGTTTGAATGTAATGCCCTAAGGAAGACCAAGTAGGTCGAAACGTTGACTCGATAATTGCAATTCAAAATGTATATATAGCTTTTTATTAATACCCTAATTAATTAATATTGCTCGGAATATCGGCCGTAACATTACTTAGCTTTTGCTTTCGACGAGCGATAACACGTCCTATTTTTTTATATTAAAATTAAAGTAGGTAAATTAAGGATTAATCGGATACGAAATCTATTTTGTAATATTTTATGAATTCCTAGATTCTTCTAATTTGAACATTAAGTTTATAATGCGATTTTTATCCATTTTTGCTTTTTACAAAATGTCTTTCCTAACATTGAAATATCTTCTTATATAAGAAGAAAATATTTTTATATGTAAGTGATGGTATCTCGTGTTTATGGTAATTGGAATTATTTTCTGCGAAAGAGAAGCCATTTTTATGTGCTATAAATTGTGAAGAAGTATATAAAGTCTGCGATATTATCACGTAGCTGTTAACCATTATTTTCACAAATATTATATTATTTTTATTATCTTTTTTATACAAAAAATTAAGGATTAAACGGATAGAAAGATATTCGTAACATGATATATATGTTGTCGAGATGTTTCGAGTTTCGAGATGTTCCTTGTCTTAATATTTGGTGGTTCTGAAAAGAACCGATTGTTTTGCTTGGCCCTGGAGCGAATTTTAATAATCCGTCTTCATTATCATTTCTCCGATCTTTTAATCTGACCCGAGTCGGGTCGAGTCAACAAATCGAAAATCGAAAACGCTATATGTTAGTGCACGATATATCATATTATCGAAAGAAATGATTATTAAAATTCGCTCCAGGGCCAAGCAAAACAATCGGTTCTTTTCAGAACCACTAAATATTAAGACAAGGAACATCTCGAAACTCGAAACATCTCGACAACATATATATCATGTTACGAATATTTTTCTATCCGTTTAATCCTTAATTTTTTGTATAAAAAAGATAATAAAAATAATATAATATTTGTGAAAATAATGGTTAACAGCTACGTGATAATATCGCAAACTTTATATATTTCTTCACAATTTATAGCACATAAAAAATGGCTTCTCTTTCGCAGAAAATAATTCCAATTACCATAAACACGAGATACCATCACTTACATATAAAAATATTTTCTTCTTATATAAGAAGATATTTCAATGTTAGGAAAGACATTTTGTAAAAAGCAAAAATGGATAAAAATCGCATTATAAACTTAATGTTCAAATTAGAAGAATCTAGGAATTCATAAAATATTACAAAATAGATTTCGTATCCGATTAATCCTTAATTTACCTACTTTAATTTTAATATAAAAAAATAGGACGTGTTATCGCTCGTCGAAAGCAAAAGCTAAGTAATGTTACGGCCGATATTCCGAGCAATATTAATTAATTAGGGTATTAATAAAAAGCTATATATACATTTTGAATTGCAATTATCGAGTCAACGTTTCGACCTACTTGGTCTTCCTTAGAGCATTACATTCAAACTTACAAGTAATATAAATAAAAATAATAATAACTGTTAGAGTTCACATTATCAACACTGAAAATTATAGTCATCGCCGATGAACGATTACGACACGCAAAAGAAATAAGGTCAAAGCCAACTTCGAATTAAACGCCGTCACAGGCCACATAATTACAATAATTGTTACCTATTGCAATAAATCCTGATCTGAGTTGCAGTTGACGGAGATGCTAATTTCGTGCATTTTCTGTATATTTTAAAAGGTTCTTGACGCAAAACCGATCTCTACTTCCATTTAATATTGGACATGACAATTTCCGACGTTGAGCATGGCTGATACCAGGATCATACAGAGGACTGCCCCTTTTAAAATATACAGAAAATGCACGAAATTAGCATCTCCGTCAGCTGCAACTCAGATCAGAATTTATTGTAATCGGTAACAATTATTGTAATTATGTGGCCTGTGACGGCGTTTAATTCGAAGTTGGTTTTGACTTTATTTCTTTTGCGTGTCGTAATCGTTCATCGGCGATGACTATAATTTTCAGTGTTGATAATGTAAACTCTAACAGTTATAATTATTTTTATTTATATTACTTGTAAGTTTGAGTGTAATGCCCTGAGAAAGACCAAGTAGGTCGAAACGTTGACTCGATAATTATAATTCAAAATGTATATATAGCTTTTTATTAATACTCTAATATTGCTCGGAATATCGGCCGTAACATTACTTGGCTTTTAGTTTTAATATTTTATTTACTTATAAATAAGATACTGAAAATAATACGACATCGTAAAAATTATAAAATATCGCGAACAATTTTTCATATACAATAGAATAATTATAGGTAATTATGTTGTAATTATATTTATCATATTATCTATAATTATATTATTCCAGTAAACACATACTTAGTCGGTGGAATAATAGTTGCAGATGCATAATACAATTATAATTACATAATCACCTATGATTGTTATATTGTATGTAATAAATATTAATTGTGTGTATCAAATTGTATTAAAAATGTTCTTTTAATCAAATGCACGCGCGAGCAATACAGCGTGACTGACTATTTTTACGCGTTCGCGGTTCTGTATTTGAACCTTTTATCGACCGTGGCTGTAAGTAGGTCGGTAACCGACCTAGAGGTAGCGCGCTCATCTGCACCGCTCTGCACCGTAGCTCACCGGGTAACGGAACTCATTTATGCTCCTCACTGTACTGGCGTAACGAAAACGAGCGTAAAGCCTGTGATTAGCCAAGCTTCTGTACGCCATACGCCGGTACGCCATACGCTGGCTCCATGGGACTTCACCCTAAGCTGGATTCAGACAGGACGCGTCAAGCGTCAAGCAGCGAGCAGCAACCAATCAGCGAGGCAATATTTTCTACGCCACAGCTGATATCACCTCGCTGATTGGGTTGCTGCTCGCTGCTTGACGCTTGACGCGTCCTGTCTGAATCCAGCTTTACGTGCTAGCATATGACCGCTGTTACACGTCGGGTTTAATAACATCGGTAGTTCTTAAGGTGGAAGCACATAAAATTGCAGGAGCCATGGGCAGAATGCAGAAGCCATATGCGCATGCGCTATGGTATTTGTAGAGCTCTACAGATACCATAGCGCATGCGCATATGGCTTCTGCATTCTGCTCATGGCTCCTGCAATTTTATGTGCTTCCACCTTTAGGCTGGCAAATCACAGCTATTCCCTTCTTCTGAAGAATGAGTGTGATTGGCTAGTCTAAGAACTACCTGCGAGTCGCAAAGTCGTGAGTCGCAAGAATTGACCAATCACAGTCGAATTTGAGGAGAATAATCGACTGTGATTGGTCAATTTCTTACATCTTGAGGCTTACTACAGCTTACTACAGCTATTGTAGATACGGACTAAAGGTGCGATTTCACGATGACGCTCGACGCTGGATTCGAGCGTCAAAAAGCTAAACTGTGGGCCAATTCCTTTTAGCGACACAAGTCGACACAAACATCGTTCTATCCTTCTTGGCATTCAATGAATAACAAAGACAGAACGACACTTGTGTCGACTTGTGTCACTAAAAGGAATTGGCCCTGTGTTTAGCTTTGACACTCGACGCTCATTTCAGCCAATCCAGTGGTTAGGTTATATTTCGCGTCTCCCTCTGAATCTAATCACGTGACCAGATTTGACGCTCGAATCCAGCGTCGAGCGTCATCGTGAAATCGCACCCAGTGGTCTGACTCGCGCCAGAGAGAAACCTGCTCGCGCACTCTATTCTTATATCTGTATGGATATTACCCAATCAGATTTAATTCTGTTCCGCTATTTCTTTCTCATGGGGATGCAGCCTAAATCGGAAGTAGGAAGTCCTTTTATCATTTTTCAAAACGCGTTTTTTGAAATATTCGTGAGCTTGAAACAAGAAAGGTCGCTAAAAATCTACAGATGTCTATAGGCTACGGTCAACGTGACGCTACAAATGCTTCGAAGCATTCCTCTTCTCTTTTCTTTCAATGAAGAAAGAAAGAGAAGAAGAACGCTCCAAAGCATTTATAGCGTCACGTTGACCGTAGCCATATAAGACATCTGTGTAAAAATCTGACAATTTTTGTCAAGATAGCTTATTTTTTGACACATTTTGACAATAAACTTAAAGGGTGTCGCGAACAAGTATTTGCCTTAAATAAGATAAATATAGCGCGATATCGTGACATGAGATTTGTCGAGAGAGGTTAGAAATTATTGCCGGCGGTCGCATCAGTCGCATGGTGTACACCTTCAGGTACATGAATATTTTTACCTTGTAAATGGGATATCGTATCGATTAAATAAAAACATGGCTTTGCCAATTTGGGCGAAGGTAGGAATTGGATGGTAGGTGTGCATAGTATTTTGAAAAGAATTTTCGCAGATTTTCTCGCATCTGATTTTCGCACATCACATTAACCTAAAAATTAAACTGCAATGATTATCGTGTCCAGGATACGATTTTGAATATTTATATTTTTTACATTCATATAGTTCGAAGATTTCAGATTTCGCGCTTGCTGCTCTAAAAAAAAAAAAATTATTTTTATATGCGCTTTATTGTAGAATGATAAATTTACGTTTTGTAGGTCCGTAGCCACTGTCCTAGGAATTTACGCATTTGTGCTGTCCAAGAGAAGCATCAATGCTAGGAGATATGAGATTATGAAAGCCAGACAACGATTGCGCGACACCAATGTTGTAGATTAACTTGTTATTAAGGATTAAAAGGTTCTTAAGAGAGGAAACTGGAACTGTAAAGTAAAAAAAAGTTGGAAGAATGACGGCGTTACCTCAATTGGACGACGATAAATTGAAGTTGGTGCAGGACTTGGAAATAGAAATGATGTCGGATATGTATAACCGCATGACATCAGCATGCCACAGGAAGTGCATAGCACCAAAATATACTGAGGCTGAACTAGGCAAAGGAGAATCAATATGTCTAGATCGTTGTATCGCTAAATACTTAGATATTCACGAACGTATCGGTAAGAAACTCACACAGATTTCGATGCAAGAAGCAAAAATTGCAGAGCAACCAAAGACGAGTTAAATCTATTACCATTAGTTGCATTTGATAAGATCTTGACTTATCCGTTACAAAATGTCTTTAATTTCTCTTCAGTTACGACAGTTTACCAAGGCCTTGTAACCTGAATTAAAATTAATGACAAACCGTAGTATCATTCTGTATTAAAATTTGTGAATAAACTGAATGTTATGACATGTTGTACATTTTTATTTTTTACTTTCTGAAACATTTAATTGCAACATATCCTTTCCTTGACATATTAAATATTATTATGTTGAGTTTTATCAAAGAAGATTAGTTTATATATGAACTAGTTAAAAACTTATCTTGAAGAAAAAGATGTTCATTTATAAAGCTTTTGAAGAAATAGATGCTTGTTTATATATAAAGCTTTTATAGGGGACTATAATGTTGATCAACACATGTACATAGTTTATCCTTCAAGATTTTATACAACATAACTTCAAATGCAAATAATGATGTGTACATTACCTAAATTATTAAATTTAAATGGCACAAAAATTAGGCTAAAGTATCATAATTATTTCACATTCAACAATTTTTATTGTGATTATTCAAAATATAATTTTTTGTCCGTGTAAAGTATTTTTTCCATGTATACTTTTAGACACAAACCTTTGTAAGTAGAAAAATGTCTGTTATGGCGATACATATATAATAATAAGTAGTAATGCTAACAACACAATATATTAATTATTGTAAGCATAATGAATGAATTTATGACAATGTGATAGAGTAAGTATGTACAAATTTGAAGGAAATGGATCCTGAACAAAATTGAAGACTAATGGAAGATTTTTCACAATTCAGTTTGGCAAGGTAACATCATGAATGTTAAGAAATAGTGATTTTCCTCGGTCTTGTCTAAATTCATATCACATACAGAATGTCTTGAAACATAATATTTAATATTAACCAGCAGTTTTATCTTTCACTGGACGAATTGTTGCCAAAGCCAAAGTGTGCTGGCCACCACCGCTGACTCGCACCATTGTCTTACCCTCCAACTGCTTTCCCTTAACTAATACTGGTTCCTCGACATCTATTACATCTCCCGTTCCAAGATTACCATTCGTTCCCGCACCCCATGAATACAAATCACCTATTATATAAAAAATAGAATCTTATATATCGATCGGTTATTTTCAGGCATAGTTAACGTTATACTACATTCACACTTTATATTACCAGATTCTGTGACTGCAAAAGATTCTCTGCTACCCGCGCCTATGTCAATGCATTTAGTAGAACTTAGAGCAGGAACTAACGTAAGTTCTTCCGCGTCTGGGCAATTAGGTCCAAGCCCGAGGCGACCGTATTCCTTGCGACCCATCACAAAGACTTGGCCTGCATTATCCAGGGCTATGGTATGATGTTCTCCACTGCTGATATGTCTCCATACTTTGCCGCAAAAGGTTTTCGATATTTGTGGATGAAAATGAATATCGTTGTCCTTCAAACCTAAAACATTTTCCAACAAATATGTAAAAAAAGAACTTAAAACTGAAAAGCATGTGATCTTTATAAATATCTGTCTTACCAATTTGATGGAAATTGTTTAGACCGAACACATATATGTCTCCCTTCTCGTGTTCCTTAGCAAAAGTGCAGAAATTTCCCACCCATATATCGTCAAAATATAACTTCTTCCTGATTTTGAATTCAACTACGCCGGGAGTCAGTAGCAGACCTATTCCTTGTCGTGTATTTCTACTTGCTGTGCGTGCAGCTACTCGTCCTAGTTGTCCTTGTTCACCGCGTCCGCAGGTATATACACGTCCAATTTCACTAAGTAACACTAAATGGTCATTACCTGATGCTATTTTGACGATTTTTACGTTAGGTAACATTTCTATGGGGAATCGCTCATTTCCTTTCAACGTTAGTCCCATAGAACCGTGCGTATCCTATTTACAAATCAATTTATCATATAAATAAGATTTTCTCTTAACGCTAATTTGTAAACAAGTGACGATTATATAGATAAGTGGAAATAGAAGAGATATACCCTAAATGTGCCCCATGCGAATACTCGGCCACCTTCTAACAATGCGGCGGTATGTGAATCTCCTGCCGTCACCTGAATGGCTTTACCGGGTAATTCAACCACACCTGGTACCGTCTCAGATCCTTCCTTTGTAGTGTCTCGTCCAAGCGCTCCCTCGTCATTGCATCCAAAAGTCAGTACCTCTCCCGTCTTTCTCAAGCATACATTATGCATAGCACCAGCAGCTACAGCTACAATGTCGGGGTAATCAGATATGGCTGCTGGACGCATTTTCTCAGTGACATCTTCTCCCAGGCCAAGCTGTCCAAAATCGCCTTGTCCGAATACGAGCATAACGCCGCCAATCGAAAGCGACCGCAAATCTGGTTTTACGCTCAATCCTGTAAGAGAAATTTATATAAAATTAAACTGTACCCCGATGGACTCCTGATAGGAGAGCGACTTATATCAGTTCATCTGTTTTGAAAAAGACTTTTCGAGAATGTTCTTAATTTGACATTCGAATGCAAGGCAGATTGAGAAACGCTATATCTTCATATTCGCATGAAACGTTCGAGACCGCGTGGGTTACGATATTAAATACCGACCCGACGCTCGGGGAAAAAGGGAGTATTTTCGGAATAGAAAAATCGCCAGGTCGTACCTTGCTTCTTCTTGATCTGCTTCGGCGCCTTATCCGCTTGCGTGGGGTCCTCGGCCGTCCGCTTTCTGGGTCTCCGTGGTGGCACTGCAACATTTTCAGGTTAGGTTCGCGAACGTGCTCGTAAAACGCTTATCATGACTGTCACCCGCGTCACGGCGAGTGCATTTAACGTCGACGTCTATCCGCGTACTCACTCCTGCTGCTATTTCTCGTGGATCGCGAATATATGCCGTTTCTCGTTGCGTTGGCGCCAAAAGTTACGGTGCTCCAAGCCTCGCGACTGTTGCGCAACTCGCCAAGTACGACAAGGAGCGGCGCGCACGGCGCCACAACAGCTGGCCGTTCAATCGTTGCGGCCGATTCTCATTGGTGGATTTGAATACGGCTCGCGCGCATGGAGAACCGGACGGACACGCTAGGGAAAACGGCGAAACCGCGCGGCGATCAACCACTTCTATTGAGGAACTGATTGGTTTTGCCGCTCGATCGCCTCTTGTAGCTGCGTTCAGCGCGCCAAAAAGCGCGACACCTAGCTCATACTGATAGCGCACTTGAGATTAATCCAAACGATTTTTACGCATAAATATCACGAATGAGAAGAAAATAAAATAGAAAATGGAAAATAAAAAGAAAATATAAAATTTTATGAAGGTAGCGCATTTAAAAAAAGATTAAAAAGCAGATTTCTCGTGCAATATGTACCCAGTAAACACAATGTTTCAAATCGGGAAATAAATCGTCTTAAAAGGTTTGTTCGCGTCGCATTATACTCCAATATACACCAGAGACACTTGGATCACGGGTAAAGGGAGGCGATTGGAGCAGATGAGTTTTTGGAGTGCGTTGGAGTGAGTAGGAGCATGGTGGGGGTGGGGCGTGCGACGCGAACAAACCTAAAGACGTCTTATGCGGGGTCTACACAATAGTTGCTTTCCATTTATATCAAAACTCAGATAATTCTCACTTGTGATGTCATTCTGTCTTTATTATTCATTAATTGCCAAAAAGGATAAAACGACGTCACAAGTGAGAATTATCTGAGTTTTGATGTAAATGGAAAGCACCTAAGTGCTGGTCTACAACCTTGCTTCAAAGGATATTTAAGCTCTAAGCCGTAAGAAATTGACCAATCGCAATGGAATGTGAGGAGAATACTCGACTGTAATTGGTCAATTTCTTACGGGTTAGAGCTTAAATACCCTTTAAAGCAAGGTTGTAGACCAGCACTAATGCGAGTCGCAAATCGTGAGTCGCAAGAATTGATCAATCACAGTCGATTATTCTCCTCAAATTCGATTGTGATTGGTCCATTTCCTACGACTCACGACTTACGACTCGCATTGTAGACCCCGCATTAAAGATTCGATTTTGGACATGCGTGTTGTCTGGGTACGTTTGTTTACAGCTACTTAATAATTGTCTCTTCCGTTATTTCTGTCGGGGAGAAATAAAATTTGCACATTCTCTGATTCTTTACAACTTTTACGGACTTGTATATTTCATCGGAGCTGGCTCTAAATCGAGCTTGACAGTCATCCTTCGTGTTTTACACGAGCTTGTAAGTTCGCTTGTAAAGAAACGTTACAGCCCCGGGATAATGATTAATATTTTATAACTTCCCGCGGTAAATTAATAAACGAAGGCGGACGCCCGTTTTCGCAAATATTACGCGGCTTCATAAAAGCGACTGCGTGCGTTAGGAAACTTTTGAATTCCGTGGTTTAATATCCCTGACGGTTGCCCGGCTAACGTTTTCCGGCAGATGGATTAATAACTTAATATCGCGAATCTTAGAAGGATTTTTAGGATGCGGACCGCCGTTTTTTCTCTCTTCTCATGTTTACGTCCAGACAGCACCATGTTCAAAATTGGGACATAAGACATCTTAAAGATGTCTTAAAAATGTCTTTAAGTCCCAATTTTGGACATGCGTGCTGTCATGACGGTGATTGACGATCAACAACGACAAGCAAATACAAAAATTCATTCGATTTCACAGCTGTGAACATATTTTCGCATATTCGCGAGACATTATTCGCGATTCGATTATCGTAAATGTCTAGGGCCGCGGTATTCATAGTCAGATCTTATATTTAATAAATAATAAATATTACCATGCACATGCCTCAGTGGTCGAATTGGTACGACACCCTTCACGGAATGAGGGAAGTTCCAGGTTCGAATCCTGGCTGACGTAATATTTTTCGCAATAAATTTAATTATTTAAATGAGATGCTTATATATAAATTAAGTATCAAAGATTACATCATTTATAAGAACCAAATCCTTAGTTAAAAGTGCGTCTTGACGATAATCGGACCAAATCATGGTCGTATATTGTCTTGACGATTATAATGGCCAATATAGAGTCATCGATTAGTATTTCTACTTGTTATTATTTGATTGGCGAAGTAAATGTGATTTACTCAGTTTTTATATTTAAGATTGTCTTAAGTCTGGTCAAAGGCAGTCTTAAGACTCCATCCAGCCCATGAAATGACTATTTTAGCATCTTAAGATATTACTTAAGACGGTCTTGAAATAAGATCCAACTATGAATACCGACCTGGGCTAATATTTCATTTGTCATACGACACATTTTTTAAGCGTGTTGATGGGTTACAAAATAGAAAAGGTCTCGATCGAGTCTCTAGAAATTTTCTATTTTGTAGTTAATCAATACGCTTAAAAAATTTGTCGTATGACACATTAAATATCAGTCTAAAACGACAAAAGCTGCGTTCCGATATTCATTGTCGAAATAAACGTGCACTATAGATTTTCAGTACTTGCAGTGAATATCGGAACGCAGCCAAAGAATCATGTCGTAATTTACGCTGGCATACATTTTTCACTAAATAAGCGCTCGCGTACGTGGACCAACATTTGCGCGTGCCATTCCATTAAGCAACGCTTTCAAACATATTTTCGTCAAAAGATGCTTTCGAATAAATGTTATTTTCATATTTTTACAGGACTCGAGAGATTAAGAAATTTCAAATGCGTAGAGAGTCAATGGAATCTGGCGGTATATCCGAAAATTTCGAGACAAATGTTTATTCATTCCATTCGATCGCAAATTTAATTGCCGTAATCTTTCATTTTCGTTATTTTCATCGTTATCTCGCTGATTTTGTCATTTATACAAAATTTTTCCTAATTACGCTATTTATTACGTTCTTTGGACACACGCATTTTGGCGGCAAGAGAACGTCACGTGATTGTTGCGAATTTAGCGTCAGTTATAGTAAATATGGCAGACGACCACGTAACGGCGTGCGGGCGGCTCTCCTTTTCAGGTAAAATTTACAGCTCAGAATTTATGCAACCGACCGCGTAATTGCTCGTCATAATCGCGAATTGAACAACGAGTACGCGAGTTGTCAATCGGGCCGCGTTCTGCCGAATATACGACGTTTTCTCGGGTAGCTCATCTTCCACTCGCGACTTAGGCCGCTCGCTCAGGCGACTCAGCGCGAAGAGTCGCGTGAAGTTGCCGAGATTCACGACGGAAAGTTTCAACGATTGAAACCGCGCACGCTCACGCGCGTCACAACGTGTGTACCTTAGTGAGTGTGATCTTTTTATGGGTAGATGTGCAATTATGGTTAGGTAATTAATTCACCGTTTAATTAAGATATTAGACCTTCCGTTAGATTGCTCATCTATAGCTGCGAAGATGAATATTGTTATTATTATATATATAATGCCGAAGCATCTATGATTTTTTAAAATTATTATTAAGTAAGACTTTTCACAAACGGGAATACAAATAACAAGATTTCCTTTTCTAATTAATTCTTTTGACTTTTAATTTTAATAAATAGAACATCAAGCTGAAATGTAATTAGCAAAATTTACGTCGTAAAAATAACCGTTAAATGCCTTTTGACGTTTTTTCATAAAAATCTCAGAAATTTTTGATTGTTTTTACAAATGATTATTTCTATGACGTAAATTTTGCTAATTATATTTCAGCTTGATATATTCTATTTATTATTAGAATTAAAAATTTTTTAAATTAATTTATTAACGTTTCATATATCAATCACGGTTACTTAATGCGGCGAATATAAAGGGGAATAATATGTTTTACTAATTTTCGCGCAATTTTCCATTATCGGGAATAAGCGCAATTTTCTGTGTTTCGTCACCTGCATAAGCATCGAAATCAAAACGGTTAAATTTTTGGATAAATCTCCGAAAACTCACTCATGTATTAACATATATTTCGACTCGATATTTCGACTATGATATATGTGAACGACAAAGAAACGTATTAAACAGATATTCGAAAATTATACGAATATCTAGTGTAGGATAACGTAACGCACTAATAACGAAAAAAAATTCGGCAGCAAGAGAAGCTGCGCGTAACCGTTGCCCGATTGTTTGATAAACTTTAACTCTCTCGTCGGTAAAAATTCCATTTGATGCTCATTTCAGGTCGTTTCCCGCGCCAAAGAGTGTGCTCACGGAAAAGCGGAAAATCTAGCTGAGTTCTCGGAAAATTTGTTATCGTTCGGCAAAACGGGCGCGCGCGCGGCGGTCGCGATTCGCGAAGCGAAGCGCGAATTAGCGCGCGTGGTGGAGAATGACCGCGAGGGGGGTTCGGCCCCTGCCCGCGATACGGCGGAGGGGTGGGGAGAGGCACGGAGGCGGGCGTGCGGTAGGGTTGCCGAGAGTTGCCGGTTATCAGAGGGGTCGGATACGCGGAAGCGCGCGCCAGTCGACGGCGAGACTTCGCCCGCGCAGCTTCCTCCGTTTGTTTTTCCCTCTCGCCATCCAGCCGACTGGTCCGTACATCGTCCTCGTGCGATTTTTCCATCGCGATCGTAATCGCGTGGAATCGAGTATCGGCCGATCGATTGGTTTCACGGGCGCAAGCGTCTTCGCGGAAATATTCGCGCAAGTGGAAGAGGGGTCCACGTGATAGCCGCGGGAAAATCGAGAGTGACAGCTACGTCGTTGGATCCTCACCTCGGCAGACAGGATCGTTTGATGTAGAGCGAGGAGGATGATGAGGATGACAAGGACGACGCGCCGATTTTTACTGCTGCTGCTACTGCTGCTCCTGCTGCTGGTAGGGGGTGAGTAATCTTTCACGTGTAGGTACACTTTCGTCTGGAGAACATGCGCGAGCCTCGGTATCGCGTGACGTGATCATGAAGAAGTGATGGCTATCGTTTTGATATTTAATGACGTGACGTAATGAACTTGCAATTAAACAAGTTTTATTATTGCGTTACATATTGTTGCGGAAGATTTTCATTATGAGAGTGAAAAAGCATAATTAATAGTATTAATACAATAATCAGTCAACAGAAAAATGATAGAGCAAATCTCTTTAATCGTTATAAAAAAATTGATAAAACAAGTGATTGGAAAATGTTTAAATTAGCGTATCGAAATGAACGAATTTAGCATTCCAATTGAACACTAAATAATAAATTATTAAAAATTGACTTAAATTATACATGTGCAGTCTATGAGCAGCATCAGAATGTCCTGGCATCGCAAATGCATTTAGCGAATTTGCAAATAAAATACTGAATCTCTTGCTCCTTTCTTCGCGCAAATTTAAGATCGACGAATTTATGTATTTCACGTGACATTGCAAAACATCCTCGATTTAATCTCCATTTTTACGAAATAAATTGGCCGCGTCGTAATCAAGTCGAAAAGTGACGAAAGAGACGCGAACGTGATCCTGATTACGGTCTCTTGTTTTGCTTCCTGCATCGCCTACTTATTGCATCGCCGTGACGATGACTTCCCGGCGGCGGCCGCGCGACTTGTTGAGCCACCACCTCTCGATGGAGAGGAAACGAGGCGTGCGCCGAATTCGCACGAGGCAGGACAGAAATTCGGCTTGACGAAAGTGGATTGATTTTCTTGCCCGGACGAACGTACCAGCGTTTTCACAATCAGACTGAGTGGGCGCGAACGTCTTGACTTTTATCACCGGCATCCACACACGTGCCATGCTCTTAGATATATGCGACAATATCGCTTAATTTCGGAAAGTTATTTTTCTGATTCGCCGATGGGTCGTATGGGATCGGCCTAACTTTCGGAATATTACATTAGTATATATCTGTATGTGATATACTGCGTAACACACCTTCGTGAATCTAATACATTTGATCAGGCATGTTACCTTTTACAATTTTACATGAAGGACAATAGAAATTATTCGCGTTATGCACTGAAGCTTTAAGAAATATAATCTGAATTCTTATTATTAGAATTTACTGCGAAAAGTATCAGAAAATGAATCATACAGAACACAAAAACTAGAATTAGTACTAATAAATTAAATGTTCAAGCATTAATTTAATTCATTTTATAAATGTTTAAAGAAAATCTCTAAAACTTTTCATTTAGATCGCATAATTCTTAAATTTGTTTTCTCTCTCTCTCAGTGGATCTAAGGAGAAGATATACATCTGTAAATATATACAATATATATTTACATATGTATAAATTTAGATTGCAATAATTACGATCGAAATAATTTAGCATCAAAGAAAAATGGATTAATGTTAAAAAAAGTGAGCGATAAGTTTTGTTTCGAAATAGAATCGACGAAATAGAGAGGGAGTGTTCGTGTCCGCCCTTTTACGCGCCCTCGAAAAAGACACGTTTTCGCTTTTAATGTTTCTCACTTTTCCGGCGCGCCTCAAAGTGTTCTTCGAAATCCAAGGGACGTTCGTCGGAGTTGTCCATTTTGCGGCGCATTGCACGCGTGAAGACGGATATGGCAATCGAAACAAAACGTGAGAAAAAAAGAGCCGCCGTTAACCCAGTTTCTTCGCTATCAATCATCACACGGTATTCCGTGGCACACCAGGCGCTGATAGAATTTCTGATAGAGATTGTAGAAAGATAGCTGCCTTTCGCGTTGAAATTATATACGTATACGAAATGCTCTTAAAAAATTCCAAGCGTCTGCCGAGTTCTTCAAAAACACCGCACAATTTTTTTTATGAATTCTTCGGTATAAAATCCTAAATAATATATATTTTTAATATGAATTCGATCTGGAATTCTTCCTCTTTTCTTACAACATTAAATGCATCCATAATTGGACATCAGGGAAAATTGCTGTAATGAATTCTTATGGCAAAGTTTACTTAAAGTTATTATAAATATAAGACTTCCCACTTTACTTCTAAAATTTTTCTAGTTTCTAGTAATTTGTTTGTATATAGTAGCGAGTGCAAGATGTATGAAAGCATATTAAATAAAACGAGGTCATCATTATCAGAAAAATTGATCGTACATAATGAATTAAACATTGTTGACAGTGCGCGAAGTGCAGAATTACCTCTCGATGTCCCTCTTCTCTTATTTTTTTGAAGCCGTATGACAATAGCTATTGTCATCTCAATTTTAATTTCACTTTACAATAAAAAAGTTACTCTCTTTCTCTTGTTTTCCCTCAGTACATATTTTCACATTAAAAAACCGCGCTATCATTATACAAACTAAAAAAACTCGTGTTATTTCACGAGCGTGATATTTGAAAAAAACGATTTCGCGCAGGAGATACTCGCCATGGCAAACAAAACATCGTAGAAAAACGCTGCGTAATAGGAAATAAAAATAGTTGGAACAAAGTTGGAAAAATTCAAGAGGCAACGAGGCCGCGTGCATTAAATCATAAAGCCACGTGAAACGATAGTGATGTTACGAGATCGAGTTCGACCGGAGTTTCGAACCGAATAATACGCGCTACAATGGAAGAGAGGAAGATACGAATCAGCAATCCGGCGAATCATTGGGGTAAGATTTGCAAAAATGTCGCGATTGATTCTCTTAATTCGCCTTAGGTACTGTACTGCCGTGTCGGATCGCGTTTTCCGCATAAGCGCGTTACAAGTCGCGAAAAGATTTTTCTCTCCCCTAGAAGAGCGGAATTATTCAAAAGCCGCGGTACACACGGATTTCTCCGTGAAACGCGCCGTTCGATGAACCGCGCGAGTTCGCCAAAGAAGGACAAACCCGAGAGAAACACACACGGACGAAACGTATGCGACACGCGCCCGCGCCCACGCCCGGCGCCGGTACGCTTTCGCAATCAGCGCGCGCGAGCGGAATAAAAGGGTTGAAGCCGTTGTAAAACGTTCGCCTGAAAAAAGAAAGAAAGAAAAATAGAAAATAGGTGACCCGCTTTCTCCGTTATCAATCATCGGCTGGGCAATCGGCGCGGGAAGTACGGGCAAGGCAGGCAGGTAGCCTGCACCGATAGAAAAATTCTACCCAATAACAAATCGCGCGTGCGTCGCATATTTCGCGGCTCGTCGCGATACGTCCCGGAAGCGCGACGATGATTATCCCTTTTTTCAAAAAAGAGCTGAAAGTGCATTTTTCGCTCGTCTGTCCGTCCGTCCGTCTCCGTCCATTACAATCGAATCATCCCTCACGTGTATACGTGTCTCCCTCACGAAACATCGTTAGATTGCGCGCGGGAGAGGTCGGGAGTAAAAAAAAAATAGTAATTTGTGTGAGAGTGCGCAAAAGGGCAACGCGCGCGTTTTCTGTCGGGTCGCTAGGAGGCAAAGCCGATTATGATATGGATATATGCACATCCGTGCGCGTGCGTGCGTGGAGATTCTGGATAATATTCGTACCAAGAAAATATCTGCAGTATTCGCGGAAGTTCCATGCCGTTTGAAATCGCATCACGTCTGCCGGAGCGCGTCATTCGTCGTCTACCAAATCGTACCGTCCGTCGCGCGCGCGGCGCGGTCCATATTGCTTGCGGCCGGCAATTTGTCGAATCCCTATAAGCGGAGGTTGACGCGCCGATCGATAATGGAAATATCGGTTCAAACGGAATTTCATCTATTTTTTTTAAGCTGTGTTTAACAGATTCCTGCGATTTGTTCCCCGTTGTGTCAAAGAATGAAGTAATGATCAGAATATACGTGCAATATAAACATCAGAGTTATTTAATAAATACCGAATAAAAGATACAGATTGTTGTTTTTTTTTATAGATTAACACCAAATTCATAGCATTAAGAAAATAAAATTTAAATCAATTACATGTATTCTTTCATCAGATTAATTTCTTGTAAATATAATTTTGTACACTTAAAAAAAAGGTTATTTTTATATAATAAATCTATTCGAAATGAAATAACATGTGGGACGTGCAATGTACAAAATAAAGCGATATCACTTTTTGCGCGGGTTTTGATAAAGCTCCAATAATGTGCGTTAATATTCATCATTGCCGAAAAAATATCCACATCGACATTCGTGACACGTTCGACAGGGGCAGACAGGCAAGGAGGGAGGTCCGCGAATTGCGAGATTTCCAGGTGGGGGAGGGAGCGGAGGGGGAGGGGGAGGGGGAGGTTGCGCAACATCGATGGTTTTCTGATTGACGAGCAGGTGTGGGTCGCATATCAAAAACAGTATTAATTAGCCGTCGAATCGCCGTTGATTTTCGACAAAGCGCCGCGGCCGTGTCGACGTGCGCCGTTATAACACGGCTATTCGAACGGCTGTGTTTATCAATTAGCCGCCGGTGTACATGCTTGCGTCCAAGTTACGCGCATACAAACGGACAAAAAGTCGCGGCGAACGAGCCAATCGCGTTAATATCGCGATTATCGATCGCGGAGCGCGACTGCCATTCCAGATCTTGCCCACCGAATTATGATTACGCGAAATTCTTTGTTCACAGTCCTATAGGACTGTCGCGTATTATAAAGAGAAAATGTATACACAATATACATAATTGATTGATTGTATATTGGATGGTATCTCGGTTACAACAACGGTAGTCGCGGAAAAAAAAGTAGAACGGGATCGTTGCGTTTAATTGCCGTCGAGTGGTGCACTTCGCGGCTTAGGACGATTGTATTTAATGATCGGGTTTCTTTATCGAGAGAGGACTCCTTGAGATTCGTACTTCGTTCTTTCGCGACGAAAGGAGGAAACCCGCGGAGAAAGAGGGAGAGAAAGAAACAGGAAGATCCTCCCTCGAAGGAATGGCGATCAGCTATTCCCACCCGAAGATCTGCTGAATATGCATGAAACAATCGCGTATCTCATGCAATTAGCCGAGGGAAATCTTTTTCCTTTTCTTTTTCCCTCCCTATCTGTCTGTTATTTCTTTTTTCTCCCGTCTTCCTTTTCCCGGCGTATCTCTCGCGCCGGTTTCAAAACTCTCTTCCTCTCGCTCTCTCCCTCCCTCTTTTTCCCTCTTTCGCTCAGCCTGTTTCTATCTTCCGGCAACGAATGGTGGAAAACTTGCTCTAATCAGAGCGCATTTGTGATTTCCGCAGGCAAGCG
Organism: Temnothorax nylanderi; assembly: GCF_030848795.1. NCBI lineage: Eukaryota > Metazoa > Arthropoda > Insecta > Hymenoptera > Formicidae > Temnothorax > Temnothorax nylanderi. Next base: position 24,797 of record NW_027249835.1, read on the forward strand.
CCACCGATGCAAATTGCATTTTGAATAACGCTGACACCGTGGACGCGTCGGCCCAGTTCGTCGACCGATAAACGCCAACTCCTGCACCCTTCACGTCCCTGCCATATTATCCCTACGAACTCTCTATCATCCGTCCTTTAATTCTTCTGTCTCTCTTTCCTCATTTCCTTTTCTCCCCCCCCCCTCTCTCTCTCTCTCTCGCTTATCGTTTTTCTGCTGTAACCGGAGCGGTACACGACATATCCACACTTTTTTTTTCACCACGCGAACGGCTTTTGTAACGCTTTTAGTTACACCGCCGGATTTACTCGCAGCGCTGACGGGATTATCTTTTTAATTCTCTACATGTGCACCGCAAAACCGACGCCCGCTGATAAATCGCTATTAGAGGAGAATTGCCGATGTGTGGCTTTTACCATTTTCGCGAGTTTTTTCCGTTGTAGCGCGCCCGATTAAGAATTTACATCGATTATCTTCACTATTTATCTAAAAGATATTGTATTAGTTATTTTTGTGAGATATATAGAGTGTCCCACAACTCGCGACTGTAATTTTAACAACATACTCCTGAGCAAAAATAAGACAAAAATCCTAAAATTTTAAAATAAAAATGTCAAGATTGTAATACTTTTTAAATGAGAAGTATTTACACTATTTACAGTAGATGAATCAGGTAATCTAAAGTTCGTTCGTTCAGGGACGGTACACAGTGATAAAGATGTTTTTGTGCCCTTGCTGACCCTTTATGAGATTGAAGTAATTACATGTACACATAATGTTGAAGTCAAGAACTGAGTCATATTTAAACAAAGAAAATAAGCACATTTTGCACATGATAGTAATTATAACCACATCAAAATATTGATAATAAATATAACAAACTGTCAATACTCATGAAATGTCAGACGTTAAGAACAAGAACATCTTAGGATTTTCGACTTATTTTTTGCTCAAGAATATGTAATTAAAATTATGGTTGTATATTGGAAACATACTGCGAAACTACGATCATGCGGCTCTGTTACAAATATCACGAACGTAATATAAAATTAGTAAATCGTTATACTGAGTTACGAATAGAATTGCTCTGCAGTTAATCTCGAGCGTTTTACATTAAATGTCAAGTCGTTTTCTTGATTATCTTCACAGTTCTCTTATAGTCTTATATCATCATATTCTATCCATATTCTAATAAACCCGGCCTACGTCTAGCCGAAATGTGTCAGCTCGACTAATGTCACATCCAGTGAGATATCTCCCTCAGACAAGTCCTTTCTATGAAGTGCGTTGAGAATTAATCCGACAGAATCGTTTCTATGATAATCTCCAATTTAATGTTTTTTATTACTTTAAATTACAAAAAAAATTACATGTTTATATATTCAAATATATCACATTACCAATTAAGATATTTGATATAATATAATTTTGATCGCCAAAGAGAGTCTCGAGACTTGGAGTTTCATCTTTTACGAGTCGCCCCATTGAAGATATCTCTATCTGTACCAAGTGCAATTGTCGAAGATAACAAAATACTTAGTAATAATAATCCGTTTCAAACTTATTCAGTTTTATTCAGAATTCCGAGCTCCGCCGCAGCGCGGTACATAATATTCCTCTTACTTACGGCATGGCATCGTCGTAGAAGTGCCAATGGTTGACAAAGAAATATTTGAACATCCGCGCGAATCCCTCTCAGAAGTCCCGTAATTGTGCGCTTTGAAGTTCTCGACAAACACACCTTTGCGACGCGAAAATGTGCGGCCTTCAAATCGCGTTTTAAACGTAGCCAGCGAGAAACTTCGTCCAGGTGTAACACGTCCGAGCTTTCAACCCGAGGGGACGAGGGAAAGGGGGAGGAGAGAGAAGAGCACGCGGGGCGATCGCGAAAGCACATTTCGTTGACTCCGCAAACATTTTCCCTCGCGCGCGGACGTGTTTTTGTATTTTTCCGACGACCCTTCCTTTTTCGCCGAGAAAAGAGCACTCTGCGACTCGTCGCTATTTCTGTGTTCTCAAGAAACATCCATCCGCGCGACCGCATCGGCGCATCCTACAGCGCCTTGTGTCTCCAATTAGTTATCTTTGCGTTCGAATATCGCGATAAGTCGTTGTTGCGCGTAAAAAGCGACTAGCGACGTCGAGAGGTAAAAATCGCGAATTGCCCGACACTAATAAGGGAATTGAAATGCTTACGTTATTTGTTAGTGACAGACATTCCTTTGACGTTGTCGAGCAATTGTCTCTTTGTAATAACGTTCATGTCAGCGGAAAGAAAACAAAGATTAATTTTTGAGCTGGATTATTTTTTACTAATTTATTGGAAGCTAATTAAATTATCCTATCCACATGTTCGTAGTTATGTTTAATAAAACATTATTTGTTTATCTTAAGAGTGAACTGTTCTCAAGAATTGCAAAGTTTTGAAAAATGATTCGTATCGCCGAGAAATAGAATCGTTGAAATCGTAAGTTTTCCGATATGAGGCGTGAGCGATTGGTTCCCAGCGTTCCCAGATACTGACGCGGTGGCAGACAGCATACTTTCAATTGGAATACTATGTCATCGATTTGTCGACAACAGATATGCCAGCTTCCAACATTACCCGAGCCATTTGTTGGAAATAATGTCCATCTCGGTACGCGCGCGAACACAAAGCGCATTAACTTTTACGGTCTGAGGGGGGTTTAGTTTGAAATTAATTAAGTTATATTCGTTCTTTTAGAAGAGAAAATTGCGTCTACAGCGGAATTTTTTTTATAGATTATTAGACTGGCATTTTTCAGTGAAAGTAGAACGGGTGTGCCTTTTTTGTTTTACGCTGTTTATTATGGAAGGTTCCTTTGTCTCCGCGCATGCTAATATTAATTTTCAGTACTATGCGTCTCACATCGCTATAACGTGCATAAGAATGTGATATTATGGCTGAAGAAGGTACGCGGCGCAGGATAATTTTATGCGTCGCAATTCGCAATCTGTCGTTATGCGCCTAAAGTATTAAGATACCTATATATATTTTTACTATACTAGACACCACAGACGCGCGTTTTGCGCGCGCTATTTAGCTTTAACATTATGCTATTACTATTACACTATTAACTCTTTGATACACACAACTGTCAAAATATACGATGACAGCTGCAAATGAAGTAAAGCGCAGCGAGAGAACCAGTCGGCATCGCGGAAAAGCGACAACAATAAACTTCGATAGATTCGAGTATCGACTTTACATCTCTTTTTTAGATATGGATTAACTTGCGGATATTTTTGCTCTATAAAAAATTGAAGAATTCAACATGTCAGAAGCGTATTTGTATGCGCTAGAATTTTACGTGACATTCACGCTGGAGTAATTAAATTGTTCTCTCATTTGGACGAGTCCCCATTAATTCCGTAACCTTTTTCAGGCGTTTCACGTTTCGATTGACATTTACAGAACTCAACATACGCGCCGCACTTAGCGTTACACGCGTTAGACGCGTTACAGGGCAAAGCGTACTGTTTGTACGTGACCGAGTCCTCGTTAACGAACATTACCCCGACCTCGGGCGCGAGATATAAGCTAAAATTGACCCACACTGTGGTACGTGCAGGGTGCGAAAGGGTGGAGTTCGAGGTTTAGGGTCGCGACTCGGCACGCCGCGCCGTGGCGACGCAGAGTTCAACGCACCTCTTGCTCTTCCAAATATTTTAAGCAAATTAGCGCCGGAGAACTTTTGATGGAGGTAGAGAAACACGCGGGGGCAGTGATTATCGCGATTAAATGTTTCCCCGGTACTACGCGATATACGTGGCCGCGTGGATATATATATATATCCACAGTTTTGCGTGTACAGTTGCATACACGATGGCCATGCGTGTGTCAGCACGAATGGATCTGCGGAAACTTTGATTTTACGCTCCGATTCTAAAGTCTGTTTTACCGATCAAACGCGATTTTTTTTAAACAAATTAATTTTTTTATTGGCTTTATACATATTTAAAAATCCGTTTCTAAAGTTAAAGTATTATGCACTAATGCATCCCAGCGAACAATATATATTCTGGTACTCTTCCGTACGGACACATCCACGTTAATCTTTTTTCACACTAATCTTTTATATTAGGTGTCTAAACCTGATTCTGAGGACTCTATGTTATTTTGTTATGTAATCCACGTTTCACAGCGTTCTCATTTTGCAACAACAAACTGTAGAATTTTTATATAGAGCAAAGTCGTCACGAGTTAACAGCTCTATTAGCCTTAGATAAAGAAGATCTGATTTTATGAAATTTTTTTTGTTTTCGGATAAAATCGTTTGCTGTGCATTAGTGCATACACTTTAACTTTAGAAAAGGATTTTTATATCTGTAAAGTCAATAAAAAGAATAGCGTGTTTAAAAAAATCGCGTTGGATCGATAAAAACAGATGACTTTAGGATTCCTTTGCAAAACTTGCTTTCGAGATTCTTTTCCTTTCTTTTTTTACGATCGTATTTTACTTGTTGGCACTTCGTCAACGGGCGAAGATTATTAGGTTTATTATTCCGGCGATCGATCGAACTCTATGTGTGTCTTAGATTCGATCAAGCAGAATCTCACGTGAAAATACCCCTCTAGTTCTAATACAATTATAGCTGGTACAATTGGCTCTATTCGCGTATTAAAGGATCTTGTAAAAGTTCCTTCGTGGATACGCTTGTCTCGCTTTAACTTGAGAAAAGCTCGATTTGTATAAATTTTATTTTTAATCGGAACCAGCGGACGCGATGTAATGGGCTGTAAAAGGTAAAAACCGCCTCTCAAAGTTAAATCGGTGTTCCTATCTTTGCGACAGAGAGACTCGTAAACCCTCGCAAAACAGGAAGGTAGCTACGGACAATAGTATACCAAGAAACAAGATGTCAAGTTGTAACAACCAGACTGCGGCGTCAAATGAAAGATACACTGGCGCAATTGCAAGTTGCTTCCGGTTTACGTTCAAAGCTTTATCTTTAGTCAATTTAAATTTCATGAAGAATAAGAGCAAGTAGCGAGTATTCAGCCTTATAAAAAATTTTTTTGTGCTACTTTATGCATGCATAAAAAAGTAAATTATATTACACTTTTATTTCTCTGGAAAATTAATGCAAATAGATTTAAAAATATGGGAAAAGTTGAGTGCATATATTCGAGAAAAGGTTCAACTGTTAAGAATTTTCTCGGATATCGATTTTATTTATTTATTTTTTTGTTTCCACTAAAGAAGTCATTGTCATTGAATATAAAAGCCCGAGTGTAGATATTTCCCTTGCAAAGAATTCCGGCGCGGCGAAGTGATGAGATTCTATCGTTAACCGGTGACCTGTTGTTGATTCAGGCGTGATGCAGGGAAGCCGCTGCGCCGCTTTCTAGCCGAACGCATAAACATTCTGGCGCAGCGACGTGAGAGAGGAAACCGAAGTGCGACTCGTTGCACGACGTGTCAGACGCGTTGCTGGAAAGACTCCCGGCGGATTCGAAACGGGATTCAATTTCCCGAAAGGCGATCCTCGTTCCGCCGAGTCTCGCAACTCTTGCGCTATCGGCTTGACGGGCGAGCGAGGAGGAAACTGAGAATGTAGCTCTAAGAGAATGTAGGGTGTGGGATGCTGAGTAGACGCGAGCGACAGAAAGAATAGGGAGGAAGACGCGAGAGAAAGAGCGAGATACAACGCGAGGTAGAAACCGGAAGTTCGTCCTGAATCCGACGAATCGCAATGCGAGTCCGCGTCTCGGGTCGGCGCCGGAAGTCTTTTAGAAGTTTGATTAAACTTCGACCGCGCGCGGGACGCGTGCTCGTGAAACATTGGTTCGTTCCAGATTGCAAAGAGCCAATGACAGATAAAAGGATGCGACGAGGTAGGACATGAATTTTGAAATTCGAATGGAAGGTCCGGCGAAATGCGGCGCGGCGCGGCGCGGCGCGGCGACTTGATTCGTTGAGGGTCTTGAAAGATTCTATATTGAGAAAAAGATACCCAGAAGAAGATGAGAAAGTCGCGTGACGAATCGAGACAAAGGTATTTCGAGAAAAAGAGATCCAATATATATTTTGTACAATATGGTATCTCAAATCAGACAACACTGTTAAAAAGTAGTAGGAATATATAGAGAGTCAAGAAACCTTTCATTTTTTTTTTTATACTGAGAGTTGCCGTTTTTGCGGCAGTGTCTTCAATTTATTTCGGGATCTCTTTATTATTCAAAGACTTAAACTTATGTCTAGCGTCACCTGATTTTCCATTATGATAAGTTCTTCCTTCGTTACATTCGCGTAATCTATTATGCCATTAAATGGATTGCGACGCGACTGACATCGTGCTTCCCGTGAAACTGCCTATGCAGTTAAATCGAAACTCCCTTCGGTCACTTTCTAATGAAAGAGATCGTCGGAGATAAGGCCGACCGACGACATAAAGGTGGGACCAGAAGATCTCGGGGATACATCAGGAATGGAGACTGAGGATGTAGGAATGGAATTCTAATAAGTTAGCGAGACAGTCCGTGCGAGACAGTGCAATGTTAACCGAGTTTAATGGGAAAACACGGAAGAAAAGGATAATCTGTAGTTTCTCAACTATTTCTCTGTTCAAGTTTCCCGTGAGAACGTTCGCGCGATATTGGATGTTATCCCAGATGCGCTAACTCCGGGATCAAATACGACAAATGGGAAAAGTTAAGATTAACGAGCCGAATGAATGTTTCCTATAAAATAAAAATAATTCATCCGCGTGCGTACGTGAGGATGTAAGAACGTGAAAATACGATAAAAGAGCTACGATCTTTTTTCATATCTCTCTTGTCTCGCTATTTACGATAAACAAGATAATGTTTTGATTGTACAATCCAGTTTTAACTCAGGTTAGTAATTTAATATTTTAGACTGTTTCTACATATTCTGATTAGAAACCGCAGAAAAAGAAACTTATTAATGCTAGCGTGCTAAATTATTTCAATAATCTTTTGAAAATCCATTAAGGAATTTTCTCTTTAAAAGTATACACATAACTCTTCTCTCTCTCTCTCTCTCTCTCTCTCTCTCTCTCTCTCTCTCTCTCTCTCTCTCTCTCTCTCTCTCTCTCTCTCTCTCTCTCATCTATTTTTGTGCTTTATCCTTACGATATTCCCATTTCTTTAAAATTATTCAGCGAATACGAAGATAACGGTACGTGTTATTTTTGTAATTCGCGTTTCATCGCGCGATTTTTGTTACGGCGGCGGACGACGTTTCTGTATGCGCGGTAAGGAAAGAGTTGGAAATATGAATTTTCGAGGTTGAGTCTGAGAGTACGGGACGCCCGGTGAGTGTATCTAAAAATCTAGAGGAAACGAGATTGCGCGAGGGCAGAAAGCGCCGAGGAAGTATCTGGAATTTAAATGCGGAGGTATAAAGCGAAATGAGTTTTACATGAGGCGATGAAGTCGGCTGCTGATGAAATGGACACTCTTTCGCCGCAAATGGCGAAACGCCGCTGCTCAAGGCGAAATATATCAAAAGCGGAAAGATAAACCGTGTCTCTGTCGATATAAAAAATGTAGCACTGTAATACATTATTTATATCATTGTAGTATATATTACAGATTTACTTTATTCTTACTTTATTCTATTTCTTCATTACGTTTCATATTATGTTTTTATAATAGACAGTAACTGGCGACGGTATAGTCTTTTTCCGTTTGCTATACACCTCCAGGAGTTTTAATAACGCGTGCTTATTGCACATTCAAAGAAAAATCTGGAAATCCGGAATTATCAGCCGCTCGAAAAGTCGCCTTAGTGCCAACGCCGGTGATTTAAAAGTCAAACATAAAGCCGAATGAGTTCCGTGCGAGCCAGCGAAGTCATTCCTGATGTAATGGACACTTTCTGACAGTACTAAACGGGAATAGTAGCTACACTCTCGTTTCCGCGGAAACGAGAAATTTAAAGTACGAGGATACTGCTCACCTCTTCATACCTGCGTCGCCGGTATGAATATATAGATATGAACAATACGGCGCTATTTGGTGGAATAACCGACTCAGTCTGTCCTTTAATGAGTCTTACTGGGAAGAGATAAATTTTTTTTCGCAGTTATTATCAGCGGATGAATGAAGTGCGAGATATGTAAAACATAATTCAAATTCGTGTTTTTATCGCAAAAATTCATGATATAAATTTTCAAGTTTACAAGTTTGCTCAAAAGAGAAAATTTTAAAAGAACTTTTTGGAGAATAATATAAATACATCTTCGTACATGTACATGTTTTTTAATCGGGATAATAGAAAACGCGTAACTGTGCGGGGATGCACGCATGGCGATTTATCTTCCTTCTCTAATGCTTGTTTATTCCGCAACAAGCAAGCGAAACTTTTGAGGCAACACAATCTACGAGGAGTGGACGGAAAACTGCGGTGAACGATTTGAAAGTCCGACGTAAGGCGGAATGACTTTTACGTGGAGAAAAGTCTAGCATGGTTCTGCTCTTTGCTAGCACCTGTTGGCATACAAATCCCATAAACTAGATTTTCCGTTCGCAAACAAGTGGGAGCACTTAAGTAATTGCTACATTCTTCTCCAGCGAGTTTCTGCGGAACAACCGCATCTTTTATTTTCAGTCCTCGTTTGTCCTGAATTCGTTAAGATTTCTCACTCGTAAAAATTTACTGCCGTGGGGTTGCTCTTACTTACCAGTATCGAGTTGAGAAAGAGCACACAGACTCGTTTGATATAGCATCGTTCTGGGTGTAGACCGCAATATTTAAAGTTCATTCTAACTCGATGCCATTTTTTATTCATTTGTCGTTCCTGTCTTTGCCGATTTTTTCTTAGAAGAAAAATTCATGAAAAATATACTATAAGCTACACGCAGAATAAAATGCAGTAATATAGAACATGCAGTTCTAAGCAATGTAGAAAAGCGCATTTTAAAGAAACTTAAATCTTAGATTATTATAAAAAGTATGATAGAATTTACCAACGAGAAAATACATCTTTCTAAGGTATGCAAACATACACGGAGAAAAATATTAGCAAATCATTTGTTACTATAGTGACAACAAACACTTGGTTTGCTGCGAGAGCTAATTAATTTAGCAATAGTAGCAAATCTTTTGTTGCAATAGCAAAAAGTTTGCTACTCGCAGCAAATCAAATGTTTGTTGTCACTATAGTAACAAATAATTTGCTAATTTTTTTCTCCGTGTAAATACGATAATAAATTCTGAGAATTATGTCAACATAAAATCTATCTTCAAAATATAAAACTGTATTTAAGAAAAAATAAGGATATATTTCTTAAGATGCATCAAATTTACTGTTAAACATTCTTTCTCGATTTGCAGTACAATATTATAAGGTGCGTGAGGCAGATGCATTTTGCTGTGTGCGTTTCATGCAATATTAATTGGTACATATATATATAAACTACCGCGGTGCGAAGTCCATTCCGTAGATCGTAGTAGATGCTTTAATGTCGCATGATGGTTTGAATTAGAGATCGCGCGTAATTGATATTCCTTTCCACAAATGGTTTGTGCGGGCGCATTTGAGCCCGCGACTGAGGTAGAAAATATTGACGAAGCTATACGGGGTTTCCATGTTAATTGAATCGCCGAGTTAAACGATTTGCGGACAGTCTGTCATGTCAGTGTGCTTGTGTGTCCGCGTGTATACGTGTGTACACGTACATATACCTATCGAATTATTTCCTTTGGTTTCTGGGGTTTTGTGCGTTACGTCGCGAAAATCGCGAAAGCGAAAATATTGCATATCCCGTAACGGCCACGAGTCAAGCTCAAGGGCGAGATTTATCGCGAAAACCCTTGTAAATGTCGGCCCTGTGACATGCTATCGCGATACCCGATGACTCTCAGCAATACAAAGCTACTTGATACATTTTGGCGTTTCGCTCCGCACGAATGCAATTGCGGAATTAAAAGCGGCGCGCTGTTTGCTTTCAATATTTATCCACGTATCTCTACGAATGCTTTGTTCCATCGCGTTGCGTATGACGCAAATTAAATAAAAAAAATTTTCTGTCGTGCATTTTATTACTTTTATATATATTCTCTCTGTGACAAATATATTTTATTTATTTGTTTCAGAGAAACCTCAATGTATCATTGCGTTTCAACTTTTTAAAAGACCATTGTTAGTTCAGAAATTTAAAACGCGTCACATGTAAATATTAATATTTTTTTTAGATTTCTAGATTGTTAAAAAAATTTTGTAACTCTAAATTGATGAAATCAATTAATTAAAACTCAGTGCTTCCGTTTGAGTGATACGCCAATTACGACATGACGATCTCTGTAACCACGTTTCAATCAGAATCGTCTTTCCGCTTGTTCGCGAAATGTCAGAAACTTTTCAGTCGTTTGGAATACTATCCAAACATCGATAATAGAATGAAAAACGGAGTCGTTTCAATCGCAAAGTTTTACTCGAGGAAATCGATGTTATTTGTTTCATTAGCAATTGCATGCCGATCTCGAAATTCGCAGTTCCAATCGGAATTATTAATTATAATTATTATGTATAGTATATACAAGCGTGGACTTTATGATAACTATTATATATTTTTTATTCACACAAGATAGAATGTGAATAGTTGAAGCCTAGTCGCCTAAATCCGATCTTAGGTGTATGCGGAAACGTGACTCACGGCGAGAGAACGAACGCCGCAGCGAATAAATGTCTGTAGAGTGAATAAATTCAAATGGATCCCTCGTAAAATAGTTTCCCGGCTCTCTGGACGCCCCTTAGCTTTTTTTTTTATGTCCGCCGGTGGTTTTACGGCCGCGCGTATATAGCTCTTGATGTAACGCGTGCGACGTAATGACGCGACGGCGAATCCCGTTGTCCACGCGGCGCGGCGTCGTCGGCTCAAACGTTGATCGTAACTCCCGCTTTCTCAAATCGCGCTTTAACGCTTTGGGTCTGCCGATGTCATCGCATTATAATACTGTTATGTCCATATTAGAAAGATAAAAAAGCGAGAAATTATGCACTATTATATCTGCACTGTGGCGGAAAATCTTGAATTAAAAGTTTTCTTATATTTTTGTATAATAAACTATTGTTCACATGAGGGGAATATAAAACAGATTCAAGCGTGACCGATTAGTCTGTTTGATCGATAAATAGATATATAGATGTTATTTGTATAATTAATAAAAAATTAATAAAATAGATTTTTTGTTAAAATCTCAATGAAGCTCAAATAGTCGTTATTAAAAATTTAAAAATTATTCATTAATTCCAATTATCATTAATTAGATAGTACAGCACAAAGCTGGAACTTTCATCTTTGCGTGAATGATATTTAAAGGGAACGCGGAACACGAGATGGGGTACAATCTGCGATATCATCTACAAGTTAAAATATTACAGACTCCGCGCGCCCATAAAATACAGTCCTGTAATCCGCTCTCGCAAGTCTAATTCACAGTAAACCGCAAACGAAAGTTTCGAAGTAACTGCTGCATGCTATCGGTTGTAACAGCTCAGTGAAAATCATTAGGAGATATAATGAATCTGATCCCCGCCAACGCGTTTGCGCACGTAAAGATATAATGCAATTTCAAATGGTGATGTTCACGGAATACGGCGAAAGTTATGGCGACTCGCGCCCTTCGTCGCATATGTCGTTTTTATGGCTCTGTCGGCGGGCAATATCTACGACATTTGGGAGTGGAATGGCGCGTTTTTGTCATAGACATATTAAGGTCTAACTCAATTTATTGCTTATTATTTAACGGTCTCCTAGATTAAGTTAGGTTATGTTAGGTTAGGCTAGATTAGGTTCCCAATGAAGGGAATCCATCTAGGGAATCTCCTATCTAGGAGATAGGAATTATCTTATGATAATGACTCATAAAAATCACATAAAAAGAAGCAATAAGAACGGTAAATAATATTAATGTCTGAAACATCGTGAATCTGCTAGCAGCTAGCACAATAGCTGCCACCATGTCGCTTCGTGGGTCGCCGGGAATTGCAACGTTTTCAAAAAAGTGTATTCACACGTTTACGCGACGCGTTCTCCGAGTTTTTCGAGACGGCTCGGGTGGGCTTGCTCGAGGGTTCGCTGTTTTCGATGCAAATCGTCTCCGGTTACACAAGAGCCGCGCCGTTCGTAATCCCACCGACGACGCGGAAATTCAAATTATGCGTCGCGGAATGGAAATTCGCCGGCCGCATAAGAATACCGCGCTAATGGGACGGGATAGACGACAGGGTCTCGATTCTTCGCGCGGCAATGTATCCGCTTCTGCGAACACCGGTCGGCTACGATAAACGTTTGTCGCGCGTCGATTTCGTTCGACGACTATTCCTACGAGAGTGCACGGAAGTAATATAGTTGAAATGGCGACGTATCAGATGGCGCACTAACTTTTGTCATGAATCTATTATGAGCTCTTCCTTATTCTTGAGTTCCCGGTAATAAAGTACTACGACATCGTATCGCGATGGCTTTGCAATTTTATGGCTTACATTACACGAGTATCAAGATATATGAACTTGTTACCGCGTAAGGTATGGCGATAACAATAATATAAGTACGTATAGAATGATTCTATAAACGGGCGTGAAAATATGTCGGAATTATGGAATAAGTCTTTTGGAAAATTCCAAATATATTATCAAATTAGAATAAAATGCCATTCACGGTCTGAGCTTAGATCTTTAGTAGCCTAATATTAATTTCTGTGTATATATATTTTTCTAACTTATAAAACTGCGCGCCGATTCTTTGTCGGAACTTAAAACACAGTTATGGTTGTAACATTAAAACCTCCTTCCTAATAATTAAATCGATTCGATTTAACTATCTAAATAACTGTAAAGAATTTATTGCAAAAAGTATTACCTCAGCCAGGAGGTTCGAACCTGGAACCTCCCTCATTCCGTGAAAGGTGTAGTACCAATTCGACCACTGAAGCATGTATACATATATTATCTATTTATTGCATAGGCCAAATATATTATCTATTTTAAATAAAAATATCAAATATCTCAGATGATTTTATACTTTGAATTGTGCACTTACATATCGTAGAAGATTGAAAACGAAGGTAGATGAAGTTATTGTCCGACAATCACGTAAGAATAAAATTAATCTTACATACACATAAAGGACTCCTTCTGACGGATACGAACAATTGTCCAGCCAATGTACTGGAAAGACTGCACTCGTTTTAGCTTTTGTTATTCATTGTGCCGCGGTTTCCGTGCAAGCAAGAGAATATATGGAATGCATAAATCTGTTTAGCCGTTGAATTCACTATGTTGACATTTACACTGCATACAATGCACAGTGCAAACCGATGTTTGCCGTACGAATGGCCAATTGATTTAATGCTACAAAGACATACGCGTGCGTTTTTATCGGTATGACATTGTTTGCCGTGAAACAAAAGCGTTAGCGTATGTATCTCATTTTATCGCGAATTTTTATTTGCAATCTCGTTAAAAATGGGTAAATTTATGTTTCTCTCCCCGTGTAATAATAACGAAATAATAATAGGGAGAAGGATCGCCGCGGAAAATGTAGATCGCGAATACAATTATGTATGTACGTCGAAGATTATGAGAGTTATCACTTATTCCTTCGTCCACTTCGGCACGCGATGTCCCGTGCTGGCGCATGCACGGCGCAAAGATGTCTCAAGCATGTAAATTCGTGATCAAGGACGTTACTTTCCATCAGAACTTTAAATTACTTCCGCACTCTGTGTTCACGGAGATTCAAAGAGATTAGAAAAAAAGGACGAGAATATTTCATCGAGTCTAACGCCATCGTGCATTGCGAGAAAGAGAAGTGCTTCTTTTTCCCTACAGTATTATACTTTGTACTCGTGCACGCTCGCGCGCGGCCGTATTCCCACTATTCCCCAGTTCGAGAACCGGGGGAATTTCAAACAGTCCCATTAGGGCGCGGCGTGGTACCGGCCGATTTATAATTCCGTATGCGCCTCGGAATTATTAATGCGAAAACTTTTCTGAGAATCGAGTCTCGGGCGTCCTAGAAACCGAAGGAAGGAAGGTAGATAGGATTTTCTGTGTAACGTCTCCTTCATGTTAACACATGGCTCTCGACGCTTGCCTTGCTTTACACGCAACTGCTGACCTGGTTACATCCTCACATTATGGTCCGTGAGAAAATTTATTTAGCGGATAAATTGAAAATTGACTCTTTCGAAAATCACGTCGATCTTTGTTAAAAATTTTCTACGGTATAAACTTTTTAAATGTAAGACGCGTGATATGTTTTTGTTAGAAAGAGAAGAGGTGTCACAGTATTTGAGTGATTTGAAAATATCATTTTTTGCGTCACGCCTTCTCTTCTATTTTAAAGTTGCTAACCATGAATATAAAATAAACGAAATGTTAAGAACAAAAAAGTAAAAATGAAGACTCAGATGTGCTGTTTCAAAGTGAACTCTCCCGCGTCTCGCAGTCTCACTCTCTTGCCCCGCTAAAAAACTGACGAAACTTCTGAAATAGATCACATTAACAAACTCTAGTTCGGACAGCGCAACTTTATTTCACAGAGATCATAATTCTCTCGCGAATGGAAAGAGTGTAGGGCAGAAAGGAGAGAGAGCATCAGTGCTAGCTTCGACCACGCCGCATTCCTCGACTTGTCAGAAAGACTCTCGCGTCTGTATAGCCCGTTTTCTTTTCAACCGGTTCGTAAGGAACCGCTGCAGCATCGTATTTCGAAGCGAGAGGGAGAGAAACTTCATCGGGATGTACTGAGCGGAGTACATACATAGTTCTCGTGCGCGCATCGGTACATGCTGGTTCTTGTCGTTTCTCGCTTCTCACACGCGCGCTCACGGCGCGGCGCGTTTCCGGTACGTTAAACTTCCGTAAGGGAGAGAGGAGGGAGCTTCCGCCTCCGATCGAAAGTAATTAAATTGCAGCGACACGCGTTCTCCCTGCCACGTGTGTTGTTCGCGCGGCGCGGCGCAACGAAATATAGACGCCAGCCGGATGCTGTCTATTATTCGGGAAATACCGTCGGCCATTTGGCTTGCGGAGACGCTTAGAAAAAGTAATGCATAGAAAATGAGATAAATTTGCAATGCATTGTACGGAATTTTGCCGCGCGAGATGCAATGAAACATTCATGCCCTTCTTCAGCGTAGGAACGCGGCGCGGCGGCGGGCCGCGATGGGTATCGCGCGTTGAAAAAATCGCGAGTATCAGTTAAAAAAATTGGCATGTCGCTTCTTCTGACACGTAACGTTTGATTTACGGCGGCGTGTCGATGCAACGTGATTTATACGCCGCCGTTCGTAAGTCCACGAAAAAATTAAGGAAAATAGCAACAACGCCAAAATATTGATATAATCGTTTTTCTACAGAGATTTATCATGAAATACTACGCGATAATGTGATATATAATGCGTATAGCTTTTTAAAAGATATTTCTGAAAACGCACTTTCGTAGTCAGTACTTTTTTACTTTTCTATTTTATAGAGACATTATATTAAAATTCATTCTCTTTAATTTCATAGATTCTATGAAAAAATCGCGTAGTATATTAAAAATTCTCAATTTCTATTAGCAAAAAGGATTTAATGAATTAATTGTATCAGAATAAAATGTTTCTTCTGTTCTCGTTTACTCAATCAATGATAAGGGATTGAAAGAGTAGACAGTTTATCATATTTTTTATGCACGACTTATGGACTAGTAGCTACGTGTGTATCTGTATTTGTTTTTAGAATAAAATATCTTTATCGGTTAATTTTTTTAAATGCAGCTTTGACATTTTGAATTATAATTATATAGAATGTTATTATTGATTTTATTAAGTGAAATCAAATCTTTTTTTATATCGTGGACGAATGAAA
The DNA here is from genome assembly GCF_030848795.1 of Temnothorax nylanderi. Classification (NCBI taxonomy): domain Eukaryota; kingdom Metazoa; phylum Arthropoda; class Insecta; order Hymenoptera; family Formicidae; genus Temnothorax; species Temnothorax nylanderi. The sequence goes on from NW_027249835.1 coordinate 40,649, forward strand.
TGTTAATACATCGAGCGTATAAAGGATTAAAAGATGAAATTTTTTGCTGCAAAAAGAAAAAAGTATGTAGCGTCTGAAAGATGGAAGTTTCGCGGGACGTGCAATCAACCCGATTACGATTGTAGGCTTCGAACGGCTGAATCGATAATCGAAGAAACCGCTGCGCCGCGCCGCGCCGGGGTACGGCTAAAATTTCCCGTAACAATGGCATGATTAATTCCTCGCTAATTGGCTGGTGCCTCCGCACGAATGCGAGCGAGCTTCGCTGCATGGCGTCGTCGACTTCGTCGGCGCGGCGACATCGGGCGCCGGCGTCGGTCGTATAAAAGCGCCTCTTTATCTCGACGCTCGTGAACCGTAACGTTCGCACAAAGGGGGTAAAATTGTGATCGTATTTTTCGTTCATTCCCGTTGATCCGCAACCTACGCGCGCTCAGTCAGTCCCGCACCCCGTTCCATTTTCGTCTCGTCATGGACTCGCGCTACTGACTAACTCCCTTCTCTCTCTCTCTCTCTCTCTCTCTCTCTCACTTCCAGTTTTTATACCGCTGAATCAGCGGATTTAATCCGGCGCGTGTGCGTGCACGAGGATAAACGCCACATAATCCGGCTGCCCGTGATTGCTATGTGACACGACCGGGCCGGGGGATGTAGAGCGCATCCACCATGGCCAGGACCGCGAGTGCTGTCATTCGGTATTCGGGCACGCATACCCCGGTCAGGTTTGGTCGAACCCAGATGGAGGTCATTCCGCAGCCTTTGCGTTTATTCCGCCGTTTTTCCGTTATCTTTCAACCCTCTGCATTTTACCTTCCCGCGCGCTGCCCCGCACTATTCTCGGCCCCATGCCGGAATTTGCTCTCCGCGCCTCTAGCGAGTTTTTAATTCTCGCCCAGAGGCTTTTAAGCGGATTAAAAGTACGGTATTCTAGGAGCTAATTAGCATAATAGTTATTTAATAAGACGGCACGGCTTACGATGCATATTGGAACGGTTATGGAGAGACGTGGCTTTTGCCTCGGTTTGCATTTCCTTTTAAAAAATACGCGCTCATTGACTCTTATCAACTGTTATACATTATGTAATATATAGGAACAATGAATAAAATGAAAGTACGGGAAAATTAATAGTAACCATATTTTTCATTGTCTTTATGTAGCTCTTAAATCAAAAACCTTTTAATAAACTTAAGAGCCTAAGTACTATATTCTTTTTAAAATGGAAGGTATTTAGGTCTCTTTTTAAAAGTCCTATTATTATCTGTGTTATTTTATCTAACTATATATTTCTATTTTTCATTCCTGTTTGTATTGTTTGGCTTTCACATTTTTTGATGAAGCAAATATCTCTCTTATTATCTGAAATTAATTTCTCTATAGCCTTTTAGCTTCAGTTCTCCGCTTCGTAATTAAAGACGCGTGACCCAAAATGACGAATAATTTAGATGTCACTGGAAATGCTCCGTGAAAAGCTCGATTTCAAAAGAGATATAAAATGAATTTAGAGAGAAGATTGCCTCGCATATTCGGCGCGCTCGTATTTTATTTGCATGCTGCAAGCACAAACACGAGGGAGCCGAGTGCGCGCCGTTATGATCGCAGTTCGAATAATAAGAGTTATCAAAACACATCGCATCGGTACGAGTTAGTAGAACGAAACGCGGGGAGTTATCAAAAAAGCGCACCGGCAGTCGGAAACTTCGCGAGAGCTTTTCGCGGCGATGTTTTCCTTTCCTCGGCGAGGAAACTTTATCTCTGACCTGTACCGCCGTTATATCGTTTCTTTTCTCTCTCTCTCTCTCTCTCTCTCTCTCTCTCTCTCTCTCTCTCTCTCTCTCTCTCTCTCTCCTCGCGGAAATCAATCGCGCGTATAATAAAGTTAGCCGCCGACGTAATGGCGAGGTACCGTCGCGCGCGGGAAAGGCGAGGTGGCGCGCGATTTCTCTCAAAGAACGCGGAGGAGTTGCGAGGAAGGAACATCCGGACTCGGTTAATTAAATCCTTTCTGATCGCTCCGGCTGCCATTATTGCCGTCTATTTTGTGAATCGACCGCGACCGGCGCCGGCGTTCGGGCGACATTTTTATGGACGCCGCTCTCTCTTCGGTCGAACAGCTCCGCGCTCCGCGTTGTACTCGTGTTTATTCGGAATTTCCGTTTGTGTTATTCTTCACCGTTTTATTCGCATCACCTGCATTCGGGCATTTGGCGTTCGGGCTTTCGCTGTTCCAGCGATGTAAATCGCGATTAACGGATTGCCATTTCGCGATACGCGCAGCGAACCGGTGATTTGGCATATTTTTTTTGTATACGCGTTTCGATCTTTCGCCGAACTGCAACTTGACATATCGCGGCGCGAATTTCTTCTCAGTCGCGTCCCGTGACGTCTAACTTTTATACAACGACGTTAATTTACACAATATTTTTGGCGGAAGTCAAACGCACGGGAGTGCGTCTATTTATTTTGCGTTTCTGCATTTTCGTGTACGCTTTACGGCGGATATTTTTCATGACGAAGAATGAAAATATAATTTTACATTATGCGAAACATACTACGCGCGGTATACGTGTCATGAGAGAAAAGTTTTTATGGATATCCATTTTCGTCGTCACATATTTAATGACGGAGAATAGTCATATGATATATATTGTATAATGTAACTACTAACTGCACTGCGCGCGCGAATATTCTATATTCTCTGTTACAAATATCGAAGGGACTAAATTCGTTAAATTAATGTTGAATTAATCGCCGACCAATAATACTTGCATAATTTTTATATGCGCATATATATAAGAAAAATATATAATTACGAAATAAAGAAGTTGTTGCAGGGCGCGGGCGTGCGAAAAGCATATATGCAGTGCCTGACGTATATCTTACATAACTTTTATATTTTGTACAACACCGAGAAAATTGCGGCCGCAAAGCGCTTGTCGCGTGAAAGCGGTATTTGTCTTGGGATTTTGAGCGTTACGTAAATTGCTTTTAGAAAAATCCGTGCCACGCGATATTGTGCCGGCGCGATTTTAATTACGCGCTCCACTTACGCCATTATAATTTATTTTCCATGTCGCCCCGGTGTTCGCCGTTTCGTGTTGGCCATAGAAATCCGGTCGCCGCAGCGCCAGCGCAACGGCGACAATATCGTTCCGACGGGTGCGCTTGTAGGTTTCGCACCGAAACGCGCGTTGCGCCGGAATGTCGATTATCGGAACGTCTGTTTTCCGATCGAACGATTATCCGAGCCAAACGACGCATTCAGAACACGTGTTCGCGCTCACACCTACAACGGTGTGGACAGTCCGGGCAATAGCCCGGAGGGCTGGGGACGGTCTCTCATTGTGTGCCATTGATTCTGCGCTGCACTCTCGATAAACTGGCTAATGATCGCCACCTACGCGAAATACACTTCGTCGCACCGCTTGCATCAAGAAGCGCTTTGTATAAACATGTTCGAGTCCAGCGCGTGACCATGGATTCCACTCACAAAGATTTTCATCGCGTTTTGCGGATGACCTCAACCGAACAAACATTTCTACATTATAGGCATATAGAGATTGTCCTTTCATATTAGATCTTTATTAGATTATTAGATTAAATATCAAAAGAGAGTTAAACACATGTAAAATCACTCCTATGCTAACTTTTTATAGTGTAACTCGATATAAAAATCTGATTTATTCCTTTTCAAAGTATCTTTTTAAAAACTGTAAAATTTTAACATGCTATGAAAAATAGATGTTCGTACATTTATATGAAGCTTTTTGCTTTATATAAATGGATATATATCCCGTCGGGCCAAGAATAATAACTCGTTAAAGACCACTTTTGGAGACCTTCCAAAAGTTGATTTAGTCCAAAGAGTAGCAAAAATATGAAGTTCGTATACTTGTATTAATTTCGCGTATTGATCTCACCGTTACGACTTACAGAGAGAGAGAGAAGTTATTTCGCATATACCATAATTTTACTCTATTTCCGTATAACGGCAACTCGCATTAATTCCATCGCGGATACATCCGATTAAATGCAGCGCACACGAGTAAAAATTGATAGTACGCGGGGAAAGAAGTCATAAATTGTACGATAAATGCATTTATGGCTAACTTTAAGAGAGAAAGAGAGCCGTATAATATATTTTTATAGTCTTAAGACAAGAATGTGCCATTAAATTCCAATTGAAAAAATACATTCGCGCGAGATAATCACGTAGTCCTTAGTATCTAGTATCCCAGTAGACCAATATCAATTTTTCTTTATTAAATGTTATGCAAATTTTTCTCGATACGCGCTGCCGCTACATTTCGTTCTGCGTTGATCAATACTCCTACTTTGTCAGTAATAGCATATATGATTCATCTGACAAATTTTAAAGAACATGTTCGTAGAACTCGGCATCTTTGCATAAACGTTCTCGATTACTTTTTTCCTTGAGAAAATAGACTTTCGTTAATCACATTCTTGCTATTACAATTTGAATGCAGATTGTTACGTTTACATGCGTGTATAAAATAAAATAGCGTTTGCTTTGCTTTTGAATATCTCAGAGAGAGAGAGAGAGAGAGAGAGAGAGAGAGAGAGAGAGAGAGAGAGAGAGAGAGAGAGAGAGAGAGAGAGAGAGAGAGAGAGAGAGAGATTCACAGTCTTCCAACTATATTCTCGTTAATAGCTTTGAAATCAACTTTTCCTTAATGAAGATTTAGTAGTTATAAACTGTAATTTTCAACATTGAATTTATATCTTTTTAATTAAACACTAAATTAAATTTAAAAAAAAACTTCCAAGTTATTTATGAAATTTAACTCACAAAACTAGTAAATTTTTGCCTTGAAGTAATAAACAGTACCTGTTCTTGAAAATTATTCTTAATAAAAATTTTGTATTAGGTACTCCTAAAAAACTATTAAATGAAAAAATATTAAATTAGAATTTACAGAATATTTATGTAGATTAATTATTAATCAATGTGATGGGCGAATAATCGTAATAAAAGCGTAAAGATATATTGGAAGATTTAATAGAAAAGCAAAAATAATCGCTTAGAAAATCAATCGCAGTTGAGATTTTACCGGTACTTTTTTCGTACTAAGTGACACGTGTGTGAAACACGCTGCCGTAGAATCTCGCGAGGATCGATATGTTACTGGTTGCTCCTATTAAAAAACAAACTCCTTTTGCACCTTTTATCTTCCTTCCTCTTTCTCTCCCTCTCTTTCTCTCTTTCTTTCGGCACTTGTCCCGCGGGATGCAAAGCGAAGCCGACCCTATTAGATCGATTTCAATTTAAAGACAGAATTTCGACCAACTCACTGTAATTGAATTAAAGGATCATCGTGCGGAAGACGTGGCCGGAGGAGGGGCGGGATTTAAAATTAAATCGATCGCGGGCCTTTCGTCGGTGCGGGTTTTCCGCCGAAACGGAGGAACTCCATCCCTTCTGTCACCGGCGAACGACGTAACTCTGATTGAATGGCGACTTTGAAGGATTTTTACGAAATTGGCATCAACGTGATGCCTCTCTCTTTTTTTTAAAGCAATATAACGCTTTTCTACTGATTGCCGTGCGATCGGTATAAGCCATGAAATTAGTGTAGCCACAGAAGCGAGCTTTTCGCGCAATTCACAATACACGTTTGAGAAAAGTTTTACGGAAAAAGCGACCACAAAGGAAATATTCGTTACGCTTAAACTTGTTGAGACTGCAATCTTGGATATTACGTAAGAATTCGATTTTCCGAACTTCGATGATATTGTATACAATCCTAGCGAGAGTCAAGCCGCAAAGTGCGCGATAACCGATATCTATAACTTGCAACTAGATTCCTTTCCAAATAAGCATTGTCGATTTCTGTGTCAGCCAAGCAGTCGGCAATTCTAAGTCAAGCATCTGGACGAGTTCGCGAGAACAATCGAAACTTTGTATCTAAGTTGCCTCAACCCTCTCGCTCTCTTCGCGTCCCTCCTCCCACGCATCCGGCTTATCCTTTCATCCCTTAACCTTCATCTTCAAGGATCGGTTATCCTAAGCCGCGGCACCCCGTGTCGTCTCAGTTATTACGTGGTATTGATAGATTTTGCTCGGTTGTTAGCCAGTCGCGCGAATCGATACCATCGTCTTCGATATTAATTAGCGCGAGGCAGTATATAACGTCGACAAAGACGAGAAACGACTGTCCACTCGTTACGAAAGTTTCTTCACGCTGCCGTCCGATCAACATCGCTCGTTCTTAATGCCGTCGTCTTCTGTCCGTTTCAGTTTCAACTTCGAAAAGCTCCCAGGCTTGATTAAGAGCGCGAGTTATATCACGTTCTTGTGCAAAGTCTTCGTTAGTTGCGGTTTTATTCAAAATGGTATTGCTTGATTAAAACAACGAGAATCGCCTGAGGAATCGAAGATAAAACATATTTAAATCTATCGCAGACAGAATTGCGAAAATAAAATACTATCTCTGTATTTCTTTTTTCTTTAATAGGAAAAGTTTATTTATATCTCTAACAGCAAATGTATATTCTGAGAATGTTCAGAGGATACAGTATAAGATATTATAAGAATGTTCTCAGTATATTAAGTACATCCTTAGTATATTCTAAGATATACAGGATATTAATGCTGTTAGGGATATAAATAAACTTTTCCTATTAAAGAAAAAAGAATAATACAGAGATAGTATTTTATTTTCGCAATTCTGTCTGCGATAGATTTAAATTAGGAACGAGACGTCGTTCGGAGAATTTACCTTTTTTCTTTGCTTTTTTCTGTCTCACTATTATTTAGATATGTCCTGAAAAAATTGCCTTTTTTTAATTACCACCGCAATATTTCACGAGTTTATACCGATGAATTAAAATGTCACAAACAGAACTGTCGGCTAGAAGACTATTATATCGAAAACAATCGCTCGTAATTCCCGGAATCCCGGTGTCTTCTCATATCGGAATTCAATTTGAGCATGCCTGTAATTGGCCCGGGCCGGCTTCCGCTCTCTCTCTGTGCGCGCTTGTGCCGGGGAGATTCCGCAGCTGCACGAGATTCGGTTAACTTGAAGAACACATGACGCACCCCGCCTCCTCCCCGGCCCCTCCGTCATTACAGATCTAGATGCGATCGATGATAATCGATAACCGAGTATCCGAATAATTCATAACGCAACGCGGATATCATATCGGATCATCTGATTCTTTCCAACGACCAGATAAATCTCGCCCGAAATGGATCTTGCGCTGCGTTTCATAGAACTCTATTAGTGGATCGTAAGCTCGTACCTCGAGAGCCTCGCGAAATCGCCGAACGCGCAATCTCGGCATGGAAATTCGCGAAAACACCGGTAGGTCCGACGAAGGTGCCGCGTTTATGATTCACGAGCTGCCATTAACGGCCGGCGTAACAAATTTATGACGCCGTAACGGCACCGCTCGAACCCGAATATCTACAGGCTCTCTCGTAAAAAGTTTGTATATGAATGTTAAAACTATTCGAATTTCGTAATACAGCAAAGTAGTAAGCGGAGAATATAAAAATTTCGAATTCCACACGATCATAAATCCAAGCATTTTTTGACTGATGGGCAATGGAAAATTGTGATTTGCGAAATATAAAACATTTTATATATTATAAAATAAATCTCTACTGCAATTTTGTCTTTTCTTTACGCAAATAAAATTCTAACAACACACTATAGCTTGTTTATCGATAATTTAAACAAATCTTTCTCATAAAGTTGTTTAATATTGAGAACATATATATACATTATATATAAATTTCATATTTATTAAAATAATAAAGTGAAAAAATTTATTAGAAAAATGAGTTGTACTCAAATTTCCTTTAAAATATATTGCTTGGCTTCAACATACATATACTTTTTGAAACATTCTGTAGAGGACAGCGCGCATCGGTATATTGTTAGATACTGTCATATCGTTTGAGTGTGTCTATAACTTCTAACATCGGATTAAAGCTACTAACACGTGAGCATCATAGTTCGCATGATTAAACTGAACGTTATGTAACGCATAAAAGCGGATGTTCGCCATGAAGAATAGAGATTTTGTAGTCCTCAAACTTGCTTGGAGTGAATTACGGTTAACTGCACTGATTTTAAAGACTTTAGAGATTTTATCAGATTTTATGTCTACAGAACATGTCGAGGATGTGATTTGCAACTTAATCTTTCGCTGTATAAAGATAAAGTGTCCATGAAAATAATAAACATAAAATTAATAACGTTTAAATAATAAACATAATAATGAATAGAAGATAAGTTCATTGTTTTCGAGAAGTAAAATATAAGTTTGTGTTTAAAGGAAAGTTTTGTCCTTCTCTTATAAAGCGAGCGCGTATCGCGGTAGACGAAACAATTAGTAAAAGTTGAAAATTCAAGTTTTAAACGTATCTTTCGTGAAGTCGAAAAGTAGGACAAAGTGCATTTTACACGCTTTTTTTCAGAAGCAACTAAGAAACTATAAGAACATTGAATTTAGTTGAGAGCAGCATTTCACAACTGAAATGCGAAATACTGAAAAAAGGATGTCTCTCTCTCTTTTTATAAATTAAAAGAGTTATATAAGATGCGGTTAAGATATGAAATATCACAATAAATTATTTTACATTCTCTACAATTTGCAGGCGCAATTGCCATTATTTATGGCATTATCTTTCGCTGTTCCTACTTTCAAAAGACATTTCTCGTTATCTTGCAGCATAGAAGTTTCCAATAACGAGATATACTTTTAATTGCACAAGTCACGGGGTTTGACTCTTCCGATCGTACCTTGTTACGATGGTGGATTGACTGCTGCAGTTGGTAGAACGACATAGGGGACGGTATATCGACAATACCGAAATCGCATCAACAGGAAGTCAGATGTGTCCTCGTAAATCACGCCGTAGCCGGGATTCATCGTTTTAGCTCTGCGCGCACCGAGAATTACATACGACTTGCATATTTACATGCGCGTATATCGGCTGTACGTATTTCGTGTCAGAGTCGACTTATATCACGCTCATATCACGCATATCTTTGAACTCCATGCATGGCGTTTACTTTAATATTTGGGAATGCACGCATTTTCGTTAAAAAAAACTTATATACGATATTACGGATGGTGTGCAAAATAGAAAACAAACCAATTTGTAAAACAATTTCTTACTTGTTTCCTAAAAGTTCCCTCGATCGAAGTGTTTATCTTAAAGTGCAGTTGATATTATTTCAGATCGCTGATATTACATCAAATATATGTTTTATCCTGGAAAAATGTTCCAGCGAAACATCAGTCGGTACCGAGTACATTGTATTTGTTGGGGAAATTATCGCTGCACTATTTTCCGAAAGTACACCTGAAAGCGGTCGATTGTTTAAGTATAAGTTGGAAATCGAGAGAGAGAGAGAGAGAGAGAGAGGGGGGGGGGGGGGAGATAGAGACTAACATGGAACTTGTACAACTATAAATTGGAAAGTACGTTTAGCCTGATCTAATTTCGTTCATTCCATTACACGTTCACGGAGTAATCGCTTCGATCGGTAGGCGAACTGCGCGGAAAACAGCGCGGGTGACTCTCAAGGAACGTTCAACTGTGTTTCAACTTTCCGGATCAAACGGACCATGCGATTCTATCGAAGCCCGCTCGCCCGCTCGCTCCCTCTCGCATCACAAAGGCGCGGGTATCGACAAGTCCGAAACTTGTGACGGCAAACTTTTTAATTGCGCTGCAACGGCACGGCTAAACACGTGCTAATTTATCATGGGCACTCGTTCGCGCCTTGCTCGAAAAAAAATTCACAATTAGCGCGACGGTCGCGCACATCGCGCGTTTCCTTAATAACGAAACAATTCTCGCGCATCGGAGAATTTCTTTCGGACGTGTCGGCATTCTGTCGAGAAATACCAGCGTCTGATCGGATTCTTGCCAAAGAACGCAGAACGATCTTCGTAGAAAGCAATACCGTTAATTCGTAAATCACAATTCTTATGGATTTCTCTCTTGATCAGAAAATACAATGAATAAAGTTTATAAAAGCTAGCATCAGTATTATTAATACTTTCTGGGAAAAAAATGATATATTTATATGCAGCTTTCGGAAAAGATACGTTCATAAACACGTTGAGAGACATGTTCTCCTGAAATTAATGCACCACCTCAAATTTTTTCGTTGTTATTACAAAAGTATGGCGCGCAGCATCGAGCGAAGGAAAAGTGGTTTTAATGGAACTTCGAGCTACGTGGAAAAAGATGTTGATCGAAGAACGCGAGATTTAATTAAGGCTCCCCTGCAACTTAAAGAACTCTCGCAGTCGCGTCTGATTTACGTCCTTAGTACAATGCACTAACCGTAATACGTAATCAACCCTTTTATTTATTGATTTAAGTTTCCTCAAACACATTCGTCTTTTATTTTTTTTTTAAATCAGTACGTAATTAATGGAAGACATAATTCAGTTTGTTTTTTTGGGTATATACAAACTAATTTAATATTAGGTAGGTACTGAAAATAAAGAATATATGTATAAAAATCTTATAATGATAATAGATAAAGGAACATTATCAATTTATAATTTTATTATGATTTCAATATTTTGTAGCATTTTAATCGAAATATATTCAGTAGCGTATTTATTAATTTTGTTTGTGAATATTGTTATCAGTTAATATCGCACAATTAATACGCTAGGATCTTGGTTTTCTCTCTATTTTGGCATAATATATTATGTGTAGTAATATAATATTAATATGCAAGAGAGGGGGGGAGAGAGAGAGAGAGAGAGAGAGAGAGAGAGAGAGAGAGAGAGAGAGAGAGAGAGAGAGAGAGAGAGAGAGAGAGAGGAGAGAGAGAGAGAGAGAGAGAGAGAGAGAGAGAGAGAGAGAGAGAGAGAGAGAGAGAGAGAGAGAGAGAGAGAGAGAGAGAGAGAGAGAGAGAGAGAGAGAGAGAGAGAGAGAGAGAGAGAGAGAGAGAGAGAGGTAAATTTAATTTTAATACTCGCGCTACTGGCTCGGTTTTATTTTCTGAAATTGCATTTATGAGATTCTCACTCCACTTTCATTGAAATAATTCAATCGAAAGGAATTGTCTCGAGTATCGACAATTTGTACCGTCGTCGCGAGTCGATCGTCGCGCAAATAACTCGGGGGTTATCAACTCGCGCGCGGCATTATCCGCAGACCGCAGTGCCCGCCTCCGGGGCCTCTTTCACCCCTTCCTCCCTCCGATCTACTCCTGATTCCAAACACCCGCGAGTGAAACATTGTTTCGAACTTCTGTACTTACGACGGGAGCGGGCAGGAGCCGAGGGCTCGTCTGTACATCGACATCGCGCGCAGTGTCGTATATCTGACGCTGGTGTACGAAGGAGGGGGTAGGGGGTAGGATGCGGTGTACGAGGGCTGCGCCCGTTGAAAGTACGCGTAGAATGCGAGGTTCGGCAAGGAAGATGGAAACGGAGGGTTGCCATCGAACGTGTAAAAACAAAGAGCCTGGTATTTTTCCTGGTGCGTAAAAGTGTCAATACCGCGGATGGAGTTTTTGCGACCGCTCGGCTGCTTCTCGTTGCATCGAATTGATGGATGTGGAGCGCAGATGTGGAGGTGTTGTGTTGCGGAAATGGGAGTCGGAGTGTACGAAAACAGTTCTGTATCTTGCGACACAGAAACAAAAAGTCACTCGACTCTCGGCGTATCCAATTAAAAGTGCGCGTTATTTGTCGGCTCGGTGTTATTTCCGTGACGATTATTAACGGAATTGTGATGCGTCGAGTCGAGAGGAATAATAAAAGTCGAAAAACAGTTTTATCCGTATATTTCGAAATAACATTCGTCAAAATTCCTGCTCAAACTCTCGTTTTTCTCGACTTTTCCCTTATATGAACGGGTACTCTCCGGCTTTTCGTATTTACTTTGAAGCGATGGACGATGGTCACATCGCCGCGCCGGTGAAACTTATCGATCGCACGAAGCGCTCTTTCCTAGCGCACTTCGTCGATTCTACCGTTTAGTAAATCATCGTTAAAACGAAGAGATATAGAGTTAGAGAGGGGAGGAGGAAGAGAATGTAGAAAGGAATGTTTAGAGCGAGGAAGTGAGATACGCGCGGCAATGGATCCCGATACTAAAATTTCCATTAAATCCCTGATCGACGATATCTTGGGGCGCTCGTAATAATATATTTCCTTCAATGCTGAAAAACGACGCTGTCCAATATATTACATATATATACATCGCTTCTCGCGAACGTTGTGTATTCGCGCGCGGATGCCTGGCCATTTGCATATACGTATGTACACGTTAGACGCGCGGAAAAATGTATCCGCCAAACGCACCGTGTAAGATGAAGCAGTTTGGCGATTTGAGAATACAATCCCGCTTCATTTTTCCCACCTTTTTTCCCGTATGCGGAAAATTGACAAATGATGGCGGAGACGATTTATATATCGCGACCATATGGCGAGAATTGGTGCGAATTATTTATACCGACGTGTGTATATACGGGAGCGTAGGTATTCTCGGATAAATTGTGGGATTGTCAGTGGAATAATTTGTAACCACTCGCGCGCGTCACCGTAGTCATAAAAATATCATAGAAAGAAGTGGATTATGTTGTCCGAACGACCGCACGCAATTTACTGCGGCAACAACGAATCGCCGTTATTAACGTGACGTCGTTAACATGGCGGTTACTCGCGAATATTTTTCCCATGGCGTTATGCGCGATTTAGACGCGAGACGCGGATCGTAATCCCGGAGAGGAAGAGGGGCACTCGAATGTGTTTCGCTGCTCATAAATTTGCCCGTATCCGGTATGCGGTGCGGTATGAGATATTCGTCGCGTATGGCACGCCGGAGAGTGCCGGCGCGGGAAAAATCGCAACGTAAGAAGCTTCCGGATTTTCCCGGGGAGGAGGTGGCGAAAAGAAAATGTCCTGGGAGTGCATTATCACGGCGCGGTATCGTTCCATCATTCACCGCGTTATCTCGTATACACGATGTCTCCTGCGTCTTCATATAACATCTATATTTTCCAGCGCTTAATTTCAATCAGTTTCTTTACAATTACATGGTAAAAATATTTTGTATTTGTGTGGATTTCTACCTGTGCAGAAATTTTTGTGTTAAATTTTTAACACACACACTCGTGTTAATGTAACGTATTGTCATTGTGTTATTGACTTTTCTCTTTAGTTAATATTCAACGTTTCTAAGATATAAATAAAATAACACAATTTATATGTAAATGCACGAATTCTTGGTGACATATTTTACGTGTTAAAATAAACACCTACGTTGTGTTACTTTCTTCTTTATAAGAGTGTCCATCTGTATATTACACATGCATTATTCTGTTCATTTACTCGTATCCTATACTCGAAAGCAAACTATCTGGATTCATCTAATACAGTAGGTGCAACATACGAGAGAGTTCTCTTTGCTTGAGGTTCTTTCTTCACGTTACATCTCGCGAGACGCGCGACGAGAGAGAAAGAGAAAGAGAGTGCGTCTCGCAATGCACTTTTCCGAGCGATCGAGCACCGACAAAACCTTCGGCCTTTCAACCTGCGACTCTCTTTTATCCTCGACTGCATCCCGAACCCGTCTCTTCTTCACCCTCGACGACTCCTATCTCACCGTAACGGAAGAGCGCGGTGGTTGCGCGCGCGGCGTACGTGACGGCGCATTTACATAACGCCGCTGCAAATTGTCAATGCGGCCGTCTTTGAAAATAAAATATGCACTGCCGTTCCCGGCAGCAGCATGCACCGGGTCGCGCGAGCGGGCAGGGAGGAAAGGGCGATAAAGGGGGTGCTGAAGAGGCCGAAAGGAAACGCCGCTGTCGACGACGACGACGATGGTAGTAGTGGTGATTATGTGGGCGAGCACGTGGGTGCACGTGGTACGCTGCGCGAAAGGGACGCGAGATCGGGGTAGAGGATCGTGATTTAAGAGGCCGTGCAGACGAATAAATTTCGCCAACGTGTGTTCCCGGCCAAAGGTGGGACTCGCGCGCGAAAAAAAAGTGCATACGAGTGTATGTGTCGGTGTTACGTGGCAGCGTATATACGGGGGCGTGTACGAGATTAGATGCTGCTTAGAGGATCACGGGAAATCCGGGAGGTGGACCCGAGAGAAATTGAATAAAATCGGGAAAATAGCTTCGCATTTAGGATTCGAACTAAAAATGCACTTACGAACTTCTTTTACGTCGACACAATTTATCGATAAGTACGTCTAATCAAGGAAAATGGTTATCGCTACGTCTGATTGTTGACTTTCTTCGGAGCTCTAATTTTAATCTTCGCTCCCATCCTCATCTCGTTCGCCTGTCTATAACTTTTACGTATAAAAGTAGTACTTAGCCTGTTCTCGGGCACAATGAGATTTGCTCGGCGCGGAAAGTTTAACGTACCGCGTGATTCATTGATTATTTAATCAGCGTTCAGGTGGCAGTCAAGAATACGCCACCATCGCAACTTTATATTCCAGTGCATGCGTGGAATTGCGTGCACAGATGCGACTGCATTCCTAATGCTTCTCGTCTCTTCTGCTAGCCGCTCTCTGCTAGCCGCTCTCTGCTAGCGCCGGCGTTGCTTCCCGTGCTCTCTTTTTCGTACCCCTTTCCAGCTCCATTCCTCACCGGCAATGCCGACGCTTCTATATATTTTCGCGGTTTTTCCCTTTTTCTTTGTTTGCCTTTTCTCGCCGCCGGCATACCGACCCCGCCTACAGTTTACCTTCGGTCAGCGGACGCGCACGTAAACGGCCGCACAAAAGTTACGGAATTCGCTCGCGAGCGTGCAACGGACGACGCGACGTACGCGACGTACGCGAGTATATACGCGTGGGATTAAAGGGACAGAGAACTGCAAACGATCGCGAGATTGCGGGACAACGTTGTCGTATTTTTCTTTAGGGGAGGGAAACGAGCAAATGAAAGGGAGAAACGATAATGTTGTTGCATTGTTGCGCTGTGCATGACGAGCTCTGAGGCAAAGAAACTTTTGTCCTTTTAATTAAGGCAAGCACATTGTCGTTTAAGGCAAGCACCAATTTTACAGGTAAACGTAAACGTTGAAACAATTGCGAGACTGTCGTTATACTTTTTTATAAGTACAAATGAAATAGCGCACCGCGCGCGATATCCGGGTCTTTTGAAGTTTAAAGGAAATGATAGACTACAAAGCGTTATTAACATTACAAGACAGAAACTTGTTAATCAATCTTATTAGCGTATCCTTCGTAATCGTACTAGATTAGTAGCGCGTTGCTATATGCGTGCTTTGATCGACAATTAAATTTACATTAATACGGATTAGATTGCACTGTTCTCGTTATCTGCGCTTCCACTAAGACGCTTATGCAACTAAGATGCTTGCAAAGCACCGAAATCCTTTAGGCATAGTGAACTTACTATGGAAAATGGTTTTGCGGCTTGTCTGTTCTCTATGTCTATTAAATCGACTCCAGATTATATACGTGTATTCGCGAATCGTGATTCGTGATTCATGATTCGCCATTCGTGCGCAATTCGCATTCGTGATTTATCATTTCGTGGTTTTACGACGAAATCAAAGGACGCGAATCATCACGAATCAGCACGAAGTAATGATAAAGTACGAATCGCGAACAGTGGCGAATAACGAATTTTCGACGAATTACTATAAATCGCAAATAAAAAATCGCGAATCACAAATAGCGCACAGTCTATAGCCAGCTTTATAAGTAGCGCACACACGGATATGCATGCAATAAACGTCGGAACAAAGAACAAGAACTGTATAATCTCAGTTATAATTAATAATATCAAGGCTTTATATTTAAAATCTTAGTTAAATTTTTACGATATGTCTTGTATCGGTGTATGTATCACTAGTCTTTATAGATTTTAACATTAGAACAGCCGACCCCGTCAAAATAACAGATTTCATATTTCTTATTTTAAATTACAGAAGTTATTAAGGTGTTTTTGTCGGAATTTATATTAAGCTTTGTTTTTTTAGATAAAAAAATGATGATATACACACGCCAATTTATTTTCCATCAACCATTTTAAATTCTTTCGGTATAAAATAAAAATTCGGTATACTTGTGAAAATACCTATAGCTTTGATGTTAGCTGAAGCAAATATTTTATATTTTAAACTGTTTCGTAAACCCGGTTACTGTATTAGTCGACTACCACATCAGACGGATCCACTTAATTTCCTGGGACCTTTTCGCACATTGCTTACCCGCTTCTATATACGTGCTCATACATAAAATTCACGCGCATGCTTCGGATAACTTCAAAAGCGTTCTCGATTCGTTTCGAAGTCACGTGCAAATATAAAATTGTATTAGTTTTTATGGGATTATTAGCAATATTGATTTAATTTTTCAAATATTACATATTACGAAATATATCGTATTTAATAACTTTATTATCAAAAAATTGCAGGAAGAAAACAAACAATTGGATCTATGCGTAATTATAAATGGGCATAAATTTGTAACAATTGCGAGTATCATTTTACAATAAGCAGTCGTTCGCCACACCAAAAGATGTTTCTCAACTTCGACAATAGTAAACACATTTCGTGATCATTCCACATTAGAAATGAACAACATTCAGTCAACATTCTAGCCACGCTACGTCTAGCGAATATTCGCTTTTATCTTGACTCAAACCTCAGTTTAATCGCAGATTGAAGTACGAAATCTGATTCGCTCGTACGATTTCAAGATAGCAATTGACGCTCACCAGACGCATGGCACTTATTCCTCGCGGCAGCCGAACGTCGTCGTATCTCTATTTATCCAAATGCTTCACCACACCGCGGGTTTTGTTCGGAAGGAGTTGGTTTCGCCCGGTTTACCCATCTCTGTAGGATGCGCTACACATATATCCTTTCAATTCACCCCTCGCGGCTGTAGCGCGCGACCACGACGAAGTCTCTCCTCCACGTGAGATCCGCCGGCGTGTGCGTGCGTGTGCACGCGCACAATGCACGCGCGCGTAACGCCGCGTTGGCATAGTGTTGCCATACAGAGCTGACGATGCGTTTAATTAAACCGGCTGTCGCCCGTCTCTTGGCATTGTTACCGCGAAGCTTGAAAAGTTCCCCGGCTCCCTATCCCCCCCCTCCCCGCCCGTTAGCTCAAACTCGCCCCCCCCCCCGGCCGTCGTCGCCCCGCCGCGTTTGTTAAGCTCAAACTCTCGTTTGTACGCACGCCGTGCGCACGCCGTGCGCACTTGACGGAAAACAATGCCCCGTTATTTGTTGCTCATTTGACGGACAACAAAAACGTATCACACTCGCTCGGTCCCACTCATCGTGCCACCCTCTCTTTCGCATTCGTCATCTCCGACGGGCTGTGAGACACACGAATACTTTTCACGATCGCTGGCAAATCGGTCCGAGAATGACGGCTAGAAACGAGCAGATTAAGGAGTTTTATACCGCGTTAAAACACCTGCGATCCGTAATAATAATAAATTGACATAACTGTGCTATTTCTTTACGTCTGCTTTGATTTACGTTTGAAATGTGCGGTATAGAAATAAAACGGGGAAAATTTAGAAAAAGCCCTTCTCATTCGAGGAAAATCACCGTTTTAACTTGCCTATGAGCTGGATATTAAGTGGATACTAACTGTATTCCGCAATATCGTTCTCTTGACGTTCATTTCGAACATTAACCCTTTAATGGCTACCGGATAGAATAACATAACGGTCTCCGCCAAATTATGCACCACGCATTATGCCGGGGCAATATCCCGTTTAACAAAATATTTGGTTAGTTTACAAGCTATACGTATTGATGCCAAAACAGTAACATATTTCGTTGGATCGTATTTCATATTTTATTACATCAAAAAGTATTAACGACATAAAATATAATACTTTAGCCATTGAGTTGAAGTATAACAAAGTGAACAAAAACAACAAAATAAAAATGCTATTTGATTTTTTACCGTTGTGAAACTTGTATGATATTTAACAAATAAAATAAAATGCGGCAATCGAAAGAGCATTATAAATAATAGTGCAGGTAAAAATTTGCTATACTATACGAATTATGTACATACGAAAAGAATGTATGTATATAAATATAACAAGATATGAAATAACAATCGCAATATTTGACCGAAAATTCTTAATGTCTTAATAGTTTATATCTAGCACACATAGATTCATGTTTACACGAATCTCGTATCGAAAAACGCATCAGATAAAATACTCGAAATAAAATTTCACGTATTGAAACAAAGTTCAATTTTATTAGACATCAACTCTGAGAGTATATTCAGCTGACTAATGTACGACATTGGAATCCTCCACAATATTACGAATGCGATAAAATAGTTATTGGATCTCATGTTACGTGTTAAATTTATTTCAAGGTAAAGTCAAGTAAATCACTCACCTTGTGCTTTCTATGATTTGCTCCGATGACTGATGTTTCACAGGCCTCCTCCTCCTCCTGCTTTTCCTTAGTTGCACTCACTTCGTTGCAATTATTTCACTCGCGAAAATAATTAATTATTAGATTACGATGGTTCGCGCAATACACGAAATACTATTATTAATAAGCTATTATTAATGAATGATATGTTGCTATTTTCCGTTAAGTTCAATCGATATACATATGTTAATAACTATCGTTGAAAAAAGCGATATTATTCATAAATATCGCAAATGGTATTGTATAATTTCATTTATATGTGTGTATACAGAATGGTATTTTATAATTTTCACTGCTTGTCGCCCCGAGGCTTATGTTAAATATAACGCGTAAAATAATACACGTAATATTCACTTTGATGAATCGTTATTAATCGGGAGAGACAATTTTTATAGAAAATGATTCACGTGTAATCAAAAGATAAATTAGTTGAAATTTGTTCTTTGTATCTACTTCGGTAAAGATACTGTGTCTCGATGTATTGATGAATCCATTGATGAATTGTTCCTTTTTATAAATTGCACGAATTTATTAATTGTGCCGTATTAATAAGCGTTACTTGTTCATAAGGAAAGATCGTGCTCTCTTACTGTTTGTCGCGATTGTGTCTTAACAAATAAGAACGTAATAATACTCAGAGCAACTTTCTCTGCTTTCTACATGTTCAAGACGTCTTGGTTAATGGAACAAAATGACCAAAACCAATTCTAATTAATTTTTTGTTACTCATTTTTTATTAAAAAGCTGTCAAAGAACAAAATTTGCTACTTTGTAAGTTTCTTTAAAAAAGGAAGTTCTGCTAAAGGAAGATTAAATTACCGGAATATATACGTAGAGCATTTTATGAAATAAAACTTGATACTTATAAAATAGATCTTCAATTATTGATATATGTTTTGAATAAAATATAAATTCTAATAACTTTTTATTTCACACACACAAATTCTTTTTTGTTTTACTGTAGGAGAACACCGCTAATCTCTAATAATTATGCACATTGTGAGATTTTCCACTCTTATTTAAACTTATTTTGCAAGCAACAAATTTGGAACTTGAATATTTTGGGAACAATAAATTAACAACAAATTCTTATATTATTATGTACATACAATTCAGTTACTATACATATATACGAGTATGTATACAGAATATAAATGTTTTCCTTTGATAACTTTTAGCAACAAATAAATATTAATTAGAATCGGTTTTGCTCATTTTGTTCCGCTAACTTATAAGACATTTGCTCGCGTCTCGAAGTGCGACTGATAGTGCGGCGATTTTACGTAAACAATAGATAATGTGTAATAACAAACCAAGCAAGAGTGTTCGATATACATCGTCCCGAAATATCTGTCGTTTTTTAAATCCGCATCTAAAATTCTGTTTCTTGTTACTTTGAATTAATAAATATATAGATATATATTACAGCTTTCTATTCGACCCATTATTATTCCATATATTCTATTAGTGTATTACACTATGTTTTCAATCCCAGAAAACGATTTATAATCCGTTGAAAAATTTAAAATTCAACATAAGGTATATTCGAATAGAAGCATTACAGAACTAATTATACTGCCCGTAAGTATTAAGAAGCTACCGTTTACGATTCTTATCTATAGCTTCGTACTTGAACTTTCTTCTTTCTTTTTTTGTCTTTATTCTATTAGGACAAAGTGCCACGGTTCAGATTTTTATTTATATTAAAAAAGTAAATTGCGCGAAATAATTGTTTTGATAAGAATCTATCGTCTCGATATTTACAATATTTACGAAACGTTTCTTATTGCAAATTTTAGAAATTTATTAATTGCGTGGATGATAATAATAATAGGCCTATTCTTTTTAGCTAAACGTCTTGCACGATTCATCTTTTCTCTTTTTCTCTCCAACGTGCAAGAAGTTCAGCTAAAAAGAACAGGCCTAATATCAGCGTTACTCGAGAAAAAAATGGGTATAATATGGTCAGATGTAAAAATATATTATTAGATATAAAAAGATCTAAATTAGATATGAAAAGATCTAATTTTATATAATTATATATGTATAATCAGATCCGAAATTTGGAAATATGATCTTATCTTTATGTTAGTATGCCCAAGTTAGTACTTTATAGTACCCAAATTTCGGATCTGATTATATATAATCATATAAAATTACATCTTTTCATATCTAATAATATATTTTTACATCTGACCATATTGTACCCATTTATTTCTCGGGTGTAGTATAAGCATAAGTAGTAATAGTAATAATATTTTAAGCATTACTTGTTCGTAAAAGAATGTTCGTCTTTCTTCTAGTCTAGCACACTCAACACGTGTCTCGAGAGGTACCTAATAACGTGACACACGGCTTTCGCTACCGGCTCGAGTGCAATTCGGCGCGCGAATAATATGTAAGACGGCGACCTTACGTCGCGTCGGCACAACGCTACGGCCGTACTCCTGAAAACACAAGCGCGGAACGTTGTGTGCGAGCAGTCTGTCACGGCTATGAAATATTTGACGTATTCCTACGAAATAAATGAATACCTAATATTTTATTTCTTACATTTCGAATTATGATTGTTGATTGTTTTACGCTTCGTTTTGTGGATTTATTATTGTCTAATTAACATAACGATTAATTTTGTTCGATTGAAAGGGAGACTTAGAATGGAAATATTGAAAGAATTTATTTCAATTTGCTTGATTTGTATACAAATGTGTATTACTAATAGCAATTTTTAACTGTTACAGTGAATTATTTAATTCTTTCTTTTAATGACAACTTAAATTATTAATAATACGTAGTGCTTCAAGCATACAGCATATATGTATAAAAAAAACAATACTTTTTTATTATATGTTATAATTTTTATTTCTTTACTCTTTATCTTTCTTTAAATATAATTGTTAAAAAAAAATTAAAAAAGACATGCATGGCAGAATGAATACGCGAGTAAAAAGAAGCGCGTTTTATACGTTTTAACTTGATAATAGCACCGTCGGGGCTCGCTTTGTTTGGACGGATTACGTCATCGCGCGGGCATTAATTAATATTCCGTTTATCGACGCCTCGGGAATCGTGATCAAGCTGCGCGAAATATTCATGGTGGACAACGGAGGTCGGCCCAACGGTAAGTTCCACGGGAGAGCGGGGGGCATGCAGAAGTTCGTGCCATGCCGCAGATCTGTCCATATGTACGCTTCGGAACTATCTGACCACACTATTGGCCGAGTGGAGTGCACTCTGAACGGTTTATATCATGAATTGCGCGATCGTGTTCATTTTGCCGATCGCCGTCGTGAACCGCCCGTAATGGGTTCAATAGGCCGGCCGGCATATTTGGCACAAGATATATGCATCTGCGCGCACACCCACATACATGCGCGCGCGCGCATTCGGATACACATACAGGATGTTTCGAAACTGTTCGGCCAAGCCTTACCGAGAGGTATTTTATCGAATCGTATTGATAAGAAAATACGACCGCGTAGATACGGGAATGCGCTCACTCCGCGTCGCGCTACGCTCAATACACGTGGTTCTACAATTCGCCGAACATGGGCAAACATTTGAGAAACGCTGTATATACCGAGGGCCAAAGACACATGCATATTGCATTGGCCCAATGCACACAGGCAGATCTAAGGAGGTCAAATTACGGCGACACACACATCACGTGTGTGCCGAACCAAGGGGGGCTCGGCGAATACGGGGCGAATTTACCGTGGCACCCCGTTGTTCTCCGTTTACCGATACTGACCTAATTTCGAAACGCGCAATCCCGCGGGCTGGGATCGATGGGGTGTGTATTTTTGACGTATTAAATGCACCGCGGCATTCGGTGAACCGTTCGCACGCACGCGCGCACACACACACACACACACACACACACACACACACACACACACGCGCGAATTACAATATGACCGATGATTTTCGCGCAACAAAATTTCGGCCGTTCGGTGATTCGGTCGTAATTTTGATATCTCGGCGCGATCGGTTCGATTGTATTGTTTCTCAGCGTGCATCTTGTTTTGAATATACCTAGCAGTTTACCGGCGTCTGAACTATGCAAATGCATTGTGCGGCAGAGTGATTCTATTCGAACCATAATAATCGTGGGCGCCGTAGAACGGCATCCCGATAAGACGTGACACTATCGGAGCTCCTGCAATTGGCGATTCTAATGTGTACGCAATCTTCGCCGTAAGTGCTTGCGAGAGAGAATCATATCGCGCTTGCTGATATCAGAAATTTAGTGTTGTCTTTTGTAGCTAATAACACATGCTATACAATCTTCGTTATATGTACTGATTAAATTGTGTGTTGAAATTTTGATTCAATCTAAAATATCGAGACAATGTAAAATTTATAGATAACTGAGACAGCATAGATCGTATATTTTGTTTAACGAGCTGAGTCCGAGCTCTACTTAAAGTAATTAGACTAATCTACTCCAGGAATGGAGCAAACTTTTAACCGCGCTAAAGAACGATATTTCAGTAAATAATGGGGTTAGTTAGAATTAATAAAATTTTGATTCAGCCTAAAATATCAAGACGATATAAAATTTACGCCAGTCGGGTAAAATGGAACACAATAATGATTGTTTTACGTCGCAAGACATTACAATATTCGTTGACAATTAGATAATTAAGACAGCATAGATCGTGTAAAATAGATAGAAGTAGATTAAAAATAATTTTGTTTAATAAATTCTACTTAACAGAAAAGGAGCAACTATTTAACCGCGCTAAAGAACTATATCTAAGTAAATAGTAGGGTTAGTTAACTCGTCGACCTAAACGTTAATGAGACTCGTTCAATCAATGAACGCATAAAGGGTCCGAGTCTTTGTTGCTGAACAAACTTTGCGAATGGCAGTAGCGAAGCGTAAGAACACGAGCATTATAAATGGAACGACTGTTCGATCGAGATTCCAGCGTACCTCCCGTAAGGGGGGGGGGAGGTTGGAATGGCTTTTATCGCCGAAGGGATGAGGATCGCAGAAAGGGGGACCAGAGAGAGTTTCATTTAATAATTACGAGCGACTCAACGTATCGCGCGCTGCCAATACGGAGGATTTAATCTACAATGACGGTTGGTTTAATTGAATCGAGCAATTACGAAGTTATAAAATCACGACTCGTAATAATTGCGGCGTTGTCGTATCGAGCCAGCCATCGAGCGCGCGGGTTTTACGCTGAAATTGGAGGGGGCGCGCGGGGCGGTGACTCCCGGGGCTTTTACATCGCATGTAAAATATTGACGCGTGGCGCACAAATCAAAATTTCATTCTCGAGGAATGGAATTACTGCATTTCACTGGACGCATTTTGGTAGTGGATATATGCGGCGACCAAACGATTATTTTTATCGCGCACGAAATCGAATTGCACTTAATCGAATTTCTGATTATTCGAAGCGCGATCGATTCTCACTGCAGAAACAAAAAGATATCTATTAGCGAAGCATAAGAATACGAAAACGATGCAATCGATTGATCGGAAAAGGATTGATTTATTCGATTCTTTATTTCTTCTTAGAATTGCGAAGAGGAGAATTGTAAACAATCGTATTCACCTACGGTCAAAATTAAACGGACATTATCATTAAAATCACCACTTCGTCCATAAGTATCGTCAACTACTGCGATTGAAATGCAAATAGATGTGCATCGCTTATCCATTTTGCCAATCCAGCTGTTGTAATGCGGCGTAATATATGTCGCGCGATCGCGTCAAAGTTCTCATTTAATATGGCTACTCGATTATTTCAAAATTACAATATTACAACTTGCGCTGAATATATTGAATATATTAAATCGCGTGCACCGCAGGCTCGTATATCCGTTAACATTCGTTAAAGTTTCATTCTATTTTCTGTGTGAGCGAGTGTTTGCGGAACCGCATAATATGTTTTGTTGGCTGTGCGCCGGTGATGATTGTTTGCGGAGTTAATAAAATCCCGTGAATAACGCTATACACGATGAAGCGCACGGCGCGCGGCGGGTGCCTTACGCATGAAAACCGAGTGTGTTACGTCGGTGTTGTGAAGTTACACCGTCTCGTACACCGAGCGCATTGAGTTGTCGAGCGTGAATGTTTCGTGTTTGAATTTTCGCTGTCGCCGTTGAATAGCGTATCAATAATCGTCATCCAACGGATGAATTCCGATCTATTGAGGCAGGGTCACGTATTGTTTTATCTCGTTGCATGGATTACATTCGCAAATTTAAGACACGCATGTTAGTGTGTCAACGATTTTTGTGTCGCTAGATAATAGACCACTTTACTTCTATTAATAGGTCACTGAAACAAAATTAAATCTTATCGTATTTTGAGTAGAATTTTCGATTTTTCGGCAAAAAACAAAATGAACCTGAATAAGAATAGTTGTTTTGTAAACGATCGCGCGAAGTAACAAAGTTTGTGTTCTATGGTATAACAAAAATGGAGTCTATTTCTCGGAATACGTAAAGCAAGTAACCGAAGTGTATTTTAGAAAATACATTTCGAAAACTCGACATTCCTATTTTTGTAGATCTTTCTTTATTGCAAAGATTTAGCAACAACTCGACGTACATGTATCGTAAACTTTCTTCGGCAACGACGTGTATTCTTTTCCGCCATCGAGATCAGAGAGCTTCGGGTGAAATTTTCATGGAGAAAGTTTGCAGTTGAAATGTGTACGTGGATTTGAGAGGGGCGAGAAGGAACAAGGGGAGCGTGATGGAACTTGGCGAAGAAGTTATGCGAATTCTTAAACCATCGTTATTCAATGAAGTAGTCTTCGACGAGGACGGGAGTTTATGAAATCGCACACGATATATTTTGTGCTTTCGTGACACAGTCGACAGAGTGGCTCGCAAGCTTGGCTACGACGCGACGCTTCGAGTTCGCGCTTTCTTAACTTTTCGAAAGCACTTTGCGGATTCGACGATCCATGGAAAACAGCTTCATACTCCTCAATCTCGTATACATCATACACTTACTTTTCACTAACAGCGCATCTACATTAATTACGCGAACACGCGTCGACTTCAAAACACATTTATTTATTTATGCACGTTTGATTTTACGGAATAAAAATACGAAATGCAAATAAAGAAAATATTCAAAAATACATAAAAATAAGGAAGAAAATTTTGCAGAGTTATTCGACAACTTCAGATTCGAATATTAGCAGCAGCGGATTCTCTTTTAATTTATCTTGTGCTATTGCGTGGCACGAACGCGTCTTAAAGTCTTAACAGCTATTTAAAAGCTGTCATCGCGAAGCGATGCAAAACGGGGGATCACCGGAAAACTTACCTCCGGTGTATGAGTCGGAAAGTATCGAAATATCAAATGGATTCTGGCGCGCAAGCTGCAAACTCTTCCAAAAACAAAGAAGGGTTTCCAGCTTTTATCGTCTCGCGTCTATCCAGCTTCCATAATGAAAGCTTCGCTTCGAGAAGGTGGCGCGAGCTATTGAAAGTGGAAAATTGAGTTATCGACTTTTTACCTCGAGTCCCACCAACGAATTTCATTTTAATAAACAACTTATGCACGGCGCAATAGTTAATCGTATACGCCGAGAACTTTAATAATTTCCGTTTGGCACAACTACCGTTTAAAAAAAGAAAGAAAAAAGAAATGAAAAAGAGGGAAATAGAAAATACGTCAAATGCTTGCAAAAAATTCGAGATTATATAAATATGTCGGAGTATCTGCGCGCAAATATTTACCTTGCTCGGGCAGTTTCGCCGTTGAAGTCGAGCGCGGAACGTCGCGAGAGTTTTCAGTAAAAACATAAGAGGTAATTTGATGAAAATTTTCGTATGCGCGCTCTCTCTCTGTTCCACATTTCACGTGCCGATCAATTCGTACTGAGAGCAAACGTCAACGTTTGTTTGCTTGCTCGAGCTATATTCGCATGGTCGTACGACAAAAGCAAATGACAAAGTAGCTTTTGCGCTATTGCCATTTCCTTTACGCGAAATCGCGCGCATACACACATACACCCTGTGTCCATCGACTATTCCGAATAAATTCGGGAACGGACGGTTCTCCTCTAATCTTCGTCTCGATTCGTCGAATTTACTATCGAGCGTACTTTCTTCTTTCTTGTCGCGCGTTGGGCCCCTCCGTCGCTTCCATCTATAACGTTAGCGGAGTATTGCGCACGGGTAAGGATATTACGGTTAAGGGCTTTAATCCAGTAGCAGGGCTAAGAGCTTTAACCTCTTGACGGGTCGGAAGCCACCGCGCTACGCTCTGGGCTTGAAGTGCCGTCCAAGTCACGAACCTACGTGCTCTCTCTCTCTCTCTCTCTCTCTCTCTCTCTCTCTCTCTCTCTCTCTCTCCTCTCTCTCTCTCTCTCTCTCTCTCTCTCCCGCTTTCCTCCTGATAATGTGCTTTCTGTGCCCGTGCGGCTCCGTCGACACGTATGCTTTAACCGGCTAAGTAGGCGGTATATATTCTTTTCTTCAAGCCAAATTGTACGAATGTTTCCTGGAACCTGGCTGTTTTTTCTGACAGCTTCAGATTACTTAACAATTTTGTACCCGTACAACGTTCCACGTGTATGGCACACATTAACAAGCCCATCTCAAATGTAGTTTAAATTTAGAAGTTGAAAGAATCGCACGCGTTGCACGGCCGAGCATTATATATTTGTGTATACATATATTTTTACTGCTTTTTAATGCAAATTGAGATGTACGGGACGAGATGTGAAATGGTAACTTGGCGAAAACCGTCCAGCTTCCTCAATTTAAGCGAGGAAAAGAGGTAAAGGATCGCGCGGGTAATTTGGTCGCGCGGATTAACAAGCGCGCGGCGTCCGCTGCTTTTAATAAAAATCAGTAACACACTTGCGTCAGCGCCGGAACAACGAACGTCGATCTCTCTCTCTCTCTCTCTCTCTCTCTCTCTCTCTCTCTCTCTCTCTCTCTCTCTTTCTCTGCCCGTTTTTAATTGCTCGCCTCCGGGATCAGCCGCTGGCCACCGACCTCGTTTTTTTAAATATTTATTTTTGCTCTCTTCCTCCCGCGTTCTCTTCCTGTCCGCGGAATCTCTGAATTTGACAGGGGCAGTGTGTCATCGTCGGACAGTTTACACGGCGCGGCCGAATGGACGGGCGTGTACACGCATATATACCCCATGTAATATAACGGATTACGATTGCGTACGCGATGCGCAATGCCAATAGCGACGCCCGCGCCGCACGCCGGTTCATATGAACGAAATTACACGGCCACTAGAACGAACTTTACATCATATCGCCGTATGGCACGCGCGGCATTTAATTTATTATACGCGGCGTGTATTACTCTCTTCCGTTCGATTTTTACGACTCCGGCTTAGCGGGCCTCGTCGAAAAATTCGTCTTTTATTATCGTCCGCGTCACGTCGCAATCTCTCGTAGTTTGAATCTCTCGTTACTGGATACGCAACTGCATTTCGATCGTAGTACATTGGGTTTGCGGAGACGCGGAGAATGTAAAGGATTCGTTGTTGAAGCGGGAACGATGATGTGGCTTTGTGCGATGATCACGCACAGAGATCGGGTTAGGGTCGATCGGGCTAAATTTACATTTGGATTAGTTAGCTTAATGCCGCAGTTAGAATAAGTGGAATTACAGTGTTTGCGAGAGGTATGTGTAATTACTCTAACTCTCCAATTGCAATTCACTTGGAGAATCCTCGGAGAACATTTATAATTTATTCAATTACGGAGAATAAAAAAAATTATCCTAAATTATTTATTTATTAAAATTGACTTGACTGGCCACAAGAATGAAATAAAAAAGCTTTACAATGTTTTGACTCGTAATTTGGATCCTTTTGCAAGTAAACATCTATCATACTATTATATAAAACTCGACTGTTTGTCTGTCTGTCCGTCCGTCCGTCCGTATGTCCGCGAACTACTCATTCATTAGTGGACCGAATTTTTACCAAAAGTATATGAAACAGGGGTAGAATTTCCCGGGGAGTGCCATGATGTGTATAGTTTTTTGTTACCGATTTTCTGGAAACCGGTTTTTCTAATTTTTCTAATTTTTCGGGAAATAATTGACCAAATCTCAAAGAATTATAGATCAAACAGGGGTAGAATTTTCTGGGGAGTGCTATAAAGTGTATAATTTTTTGTTATCGATCTTTTTGGAAGCCGGTACCAAAATTTTTTCAATTTTTCGGGAATTATTTGACCGAATCTTAAAGAATTGTATATGAAGTAGGGGTAGAATTTTACGGGGAGCGCCATGATGTGTACAGTTTTTGTTACCGATCTTTTTGGAGACCGGTTTTTTTAATTTTTCCAATTTTTTGGGAAATAATTGATTGAATCTCAAAGAATTATA